>NC_081344.1:51866644-51889313 GCF_029784015.1 Lycium ferocissimum
TCTATGATTTTCTTGAAAATTCTATAGCCAAGCATACATATATATCATATGATTAATGATCATGTGCAAGTCACATGATCATTAAAATGGGGCTTGGGCCAAGAAGCCTCTTGGCCGGCCACCCCCTATAATTTGGGCCCAATTTTTTTTGAAATTTTCTTGGCCCAATTCGTCGAAACTCGTTTTTTGTAATTTCCGAAATAAATTTTCAAAATTCCAAATTTGCCCTCGGCCTTCCCCGATGTCTTAACACCAATAATTTCACAAACGACATAAGCATATTAACTAAAATCAATTTGTTTCCTTATAACATACAAGTCTTAATCATTCTCATAATTTCCGATTATGCAAAAACACGGGACATAACAATCAATAACTCTTTTCTACATATTTCGACAACATTCCATTTACGTTCAAATCAACTACATATATTCAAGCCAACATCAACGCTCACATTCAAGTACTGATCCGAAACCATTCACACAACATTCGATAACATTTCAAACAATCCGCAAAATATTCAAAACATCCCAATCAATGTACCACAAAACCCGAACCCTTCCAACTTCAATAAGAACAACTACAACGCATTTCTTTCTTCCAAATTCATACATTACACCAATAATCCACACATTAACAACATTAACCTCAACAATACAAGAAACTACACTAAATTCACATTAGCTTCTCCAACAAGCTACAAATGATTACAACTTCAATTTAAATCATTAAACCATCATTTCCATCATAGAATCCATAACAACAACAACCAACACATACTAAATAAAATTAGTTCTTCATTCTTACATAACATCACACCCTCACGGCTCAACCCCAACATGCATAATTCCATGAATTTCATTCTTTTCCACACTCCACAACATACACAAACCATGCATAACATATAAAAATGGAGATTAATTCTTACCTTCTTCACCACTTCTTCGCACGGCTAGGTGGTGCTTTGCAAGAATGAACACTTTGCTTGTTCCAACAACTACTCCATGTTGTTTAGGACCTTCCAATTAGTTGAAAACCTAGAGAAAATATTTTTTTCTCATCAAATTCTCATGGCCAAATTCGGCCATGCTTGGCCGAGTTCTCTCTCCTCTCTTGTTCTCCATTTTTCTTGAAGTTTCTTGAGTGAGAATGATAAAGATGACTAAGTAATCATCTTTATAACTTATATTATACTTCCATGTGGCCCATGGCCCACAAGTCATGTGCATGGTCACATGGCTTTTAATTTCATGAACATTAAATTTTTCCATATTGCACTTTTAACCCCAAATTTCCTTAACATTCCATGCCAATAAAATCACAAGCAACTTATACCTTAAAATAAAATCGAAGGTCAAAAATCTCCACCTCGCATCCCGGAGTAGTCTTGTCCTTAACTTTCCGCCAATAGCTCGGAATGTCCCCACGTACAAAATACGGGATATAACACTGAGAATTCAACTCGGCCAATATCATCAACAACAATACCAACAACCATTCCAACAACATCAATAATGAATTCAAACGCATTCTAACATTAGTAACTCCTTTCTATATAATTCGACGATATTTCATTTTCATTCAAATCAACCGCATACAATCAAACCAACATCAATATTCACACGTTCAAGTACTAATCCAAACCATTTAAACAAGATTCAAGAACACTTCAGACAATCCACAAAATATTCAAATCAGCCCATCCAATACACCAAACAATCCGAAACCCTCCAAGTTCAAGAAAACAATCAACAACACATTTCTTTCTTCCAAATTCATCAACTACACCAACAATTCACACATTGACAACATTATCATCATACATACAAGAAACCATATTACAACCACATTAGCTTCCAAAACAGCCCACATGATTACAACTTCAATCTTGAACCATCGAGCCTTCATTTTACAACATAAAATCCACAACACAACATCATAAACATACCAAATGAAATTAGTTCTTCATACCACACATGCACGGCCACACACACAACACCTTATTTTCATGAACTTCATTCATTTCTACATTTCACAACATGTACAAATCATCCATAAAACACATAAAGAAGATTAAACCTCACCTTTTCCCTTCAACTTCTCTATTCGGCTAGACTTGTTCATGGCAACAACGAACGGTTTTCTTTCTCCAACAACTACTCCACGTTAACGAGGACCTTCCAATTAGTGGGAAAACTAGAAGAAAGCAATTTTTCTTGATCAAATTTTTGGGAGCATATTCGGCCAGCCATGGCCGAATGGTTGCCCCTCTCTCTTTCTCCATTCTTCTTGATTTTTCTAGGTGTATAAAATGATGAAGATGATTAAATTGTCATCTTATCTCACCATATATGTTATATCCTGCATTTCGTACGTCAGAATATTTTTAAGTTGGTTGCGAAGAGTTATGGACAAGGCTATCTTTCGACTTTGTTGTAAGGCATAAGTTGCTTATGAACTTGGTTGGATGGAAAGTTAGACATTTCATGAAAATTTGGGGCCAAAAGTGAAGTGTTGGAACTTAAATTCATGAAAAAATAATAACCATGTGGCCATGCACATGACTTGTGGGCCATAGGCCACATGTATGAAGAATATGTGTTGTATTAGATGACTTATTAAGTCATCTTCATTATTTTCATCTCTTGGAAATTTCTAGAAAATTGGAGAAAAAGAAAAAAAAAAAAAAAAAGAGTGCACATGACCGGCCATGTGCACCCATATATGTATATATATATGATTAAGTCATGAAAAAGGGAGACCAATTCATTATTTTGTCAAGCCTAGAAAGTTCAAGAAAAATGAAGGAAAAAAAAGAAGGAGGAGAAACGGCTAGAGGTTGATCATGAAAATTGTTTTCTTCTAGTCTTTCTACTCATTGGAAGGTCCTCTACGACATGGAGTAGTCGTTGGAGCAATTGAAACGTTCGTTGTTGCAATTCTTCAACTCTAGCCGAAGGAGAAATAAGTGGAGGGTAAGATTTAATTCTCTCTACATGACTTGTAGGTGGTTGTGCATGGTTTGTGTGTGTTGTGGAGTGTAGAAATGAATGGGATTCATGAAAGTATGGTGTGTGTAGTGTGGCCGAGTATATGTGGTTTAATGTAGGCATGATGAATAAATTTCATTTAGTGTTTGGTTGATGTCATTATGGATGTTATGATGTAAAATAAAGGTTTAATGGTTCAAGGTTGAGTTTTGATTGTCCTGGGCTGTTTTGCTAGCTAATATGGATTAAATATGCTTCCTTATATTTATGGTAATAATGTTGTTAAATGTGTGGATTGTTGGTGTCGTTGGTGAATTTGGAGGAATGAAATGTGTTGTTGATGTCCCTATGGAAATTGGTGGTTTCGGGTGGCTTGGCATATTGGAAGGATTGTTTGGAATATTGTGCGGGTTGTTAGAAATGTTCTTGAATCGTGTTTGAATGGTTTTGGATTGGTATTTGTATATGCGATCATTGATATTAGTTTGAATGCATGAAGTTGGATTAAATATATATATGAATGTCATCGAATTATGTAGAAAGGAATTATTAATGTTAGAATGCATTTGGAATTGCTTATTGATATTGTTGAGGTGGTTGTTGGCATTGTTGTTGGATATTTGGCCGAGTTGAATTCTCCTGGGTTGATGAATTTATAGGGGGAGATGTCGAAATTTCGTAGAAAAAGTAATGGTTTGGAATTGGATTATTAGATGTTTATGGCTAATGTTCGACGCCTATTGATGTTATTGTAGATCGTGAGAAGTCGAGACGTAAGTTCGGAGTAGCTTAGGAAGCGGCTAAGGTATGTAAGCTTCACCCTTCTTTCTTTGGCATGTCTTAGTGAAAAGTAAGTTATGACACGTACCCCGAGGTAATTCCACTCCTGCGGTCCGAGCATGTTTATGATCCATGTTTGTTTCTTGATATTCATATTCTAATATAATCCAAATTATGGTCTTTATGTTTTTCGCATAAATGGATTTCAAAGATTTCATAAAAGTTGTTTTCAAAAAGAGTTTGTTTCCTAAACGATTCCGAAACTACGAACGTCCATAACTTTCGCAGAAAGGCTCAGATCGCTTCGATTTGTTCGTAGGAAGTTCTAAAGTGAATAAAGTTTGTAACGTTCCGAGGCGAACTCGGATTGGTTTGACGTATGACTATGATCCCTATGGTTTGAATATGACTATGACCTTTATGGAATTGTAAATACGTATGATGTATGTTATGTTTCCGAAAGATATTTGATATAACTATTGTCCGATTTTCAAATGGCATTTCGCTCCGACTACTTCATTGAGTCTCTGAGAATGATTTTATATGCATATGGTTTGTCACTACTACGCTCGTGCCAGCCTCAACATGTCTTTCACCGCGTCCCAGGCCAGGGCATGTATTCGTGCAATTCCATTGCATTATTCACCGCGTCCCTCATTAGAGGGCCGGGGCACGTTATATATATATATATGATATGATGATGATATGATGATATGGAGGTGGTGGCCGTGATGGCATACCGAGTCCCTTGCTAGCGGGGCGGGACACGCTATTCACCGAGTCCCTCACTAGAGGGCCGGTATGAAAGATGTATATGTATATGTATATGCATGCATGATGATGAAATTATTTTACTTACCGCGTCCCTTGTAAAAGGGGCCGGGGCACGTTATATGAATATGTATATGATGATTTTACCTACCGAGTCCCTCACTAGAGGGCCGGGACACGCTATATATTTACATGATGATTATATGATTTGATATGCATGATAAATGTTTTCAAAGACAAGTTTTATGATTTTCTGTACTCAAAGACTTCAGTAGGATCCCGCTTATTGTATTTCATGGTTTACATACTCAGTACATATTCCGTACTGACCCCTTTCTTCGGGGGCTGCGTTTCATGCCGCGCAAAATGCACCCCAGATGAGTTGAAGATATTAGCGAAGATGTTCCAGCGGGATTGGTGCTCCATTTTCTCCGGAGTGCGGCCGAGTCGAGTATTATGCTATGGTTTCAGGTTTCATGTTAGAGACTTTGCGTACGTTGTCGTGGGTATAAGATGTCGGTTATGTAAGCGGCTATGTAAGCCGATGTACTATTATGCATTGTGTTATAAGTTCAAATGTTACAGATTTTATTTGATTTGAAGAAAATATGAAAAGCATGTTTGGTTTCCGAAAAACCTTTCTTTATGTATTTATATTACGGTAAAGGCCCAGTATGATTATGAGTATTACGAGAGTCAGTGGGTTCGCTCGGCTCTAGGTAAGAGTCGGGTGCCCATCACACCCTATCGGATTAAGGGTGTGACAATATATACTTAACACATGTGGCCTATGGCCCACACCCCACACATGGCCACATATGGCCATTTTCATGAAATATAAAGTTTCCAAAATTTCACTTCTAGCCCCTACAAATACAAATTAATCACATGCACCCTTCATAGCTTGAACTAATCAAATTTGGCCAACCAAGGGTGGGCCCCACATCTCACGGCCACATGGCCATTTCTTGAAATAATTTTTTCCAACTTTTAGCCCCTAATTTCCCCCAATATTTCCATCCGATAAAATTATAAGCAACTTGTGCTTTAAAACAAAACCGGAAATAGCCTTATCCTTAACTTGTCGCAACCGACCTAAAATATTCCAACGCACAAAATACGGGATATAACATCCTTCCCCCCTTTAGAACATTCGTCCTCGAATGTTCAATTAGTCTCATAAGGTCTTATAAGGATCTCGGGGGTTTCTTTTATTTCTATAACACGCAATCTCTTCTTCCAATCATATTTCTTTTCCATCTCCACTTACCTTACGAATACTGTGATAAGGTCCAATATATCTCGGTTTAAACTTTTCCTTCTTGTTATTCCCTTTATTCAACTTGTAACATTCTAAGCACATTATCTCGTGTCGTCTCTTAATCTTTAACTCAAACCCTTCCTTATTCGTTCCATAGCTTGTTTTTCCGTTTCACACTTGCCTTTGTATTCTAGCTACATAGATCAAGTCATAACCTTGGCCACTTTCTGACTAGGCTTCACTTATCTTCATAACAATTCCCGTTCTATTCACATTATATCTTATGCATAATCAATCCTATAACATAACACTCCTTAACCCTTTACCCTTTCTAGTCCACTTTATCCTTAATATTTCGCAAGTTGTCTTATCCATACATTCATATACAACACAATTCTTTTCCCTCCTTACTCTTGTCTTAATCATACTATTACTTCTTTCTCGATGTCAGCCGTACTCGTAGCTTTGTCAAATCTTATCATTACTATTAGTACGACCTTTCAAGTCACATCACAAACCCACATCTCATTCTCTTTTTATTTTAGGAAAATTTCGCAGTTTCCTCTCGTATTTCTTATCGTCTCAAACTCGCACGCCAGAAATACCAACAGTGCCTCATAGGGCCAATATATATTTGTATATATCATATCATATCGCAGCCACACAGGGCTCCCAATATCAATAATAGTACGAAAATGATAAACATACCTCGTATGCCCGACTCAAACTGCATCTGTTACACTTTCTTGTTTACTTCCCTTTTAATCTTCAGCTTTACATTCCAATCGTACTTCAATACCTTACCGGACATATATCTTTCGTACCTTTGCTTACCTGCGTGCTTATTAACTTCCAATAGCACCAATCACTTTCTTCTGTCGATGTCATTCTTCTGCTGCAATCAAAAATCAGGGTAAGGAATCCCATTTCCTATGACTTGGCTCTATGGCACGATCTCGGATGTGAAAGATGAGTAACCACCCTAGATTCCCCGTAGCCTCCAGTTTATAGATGTGGCGCGCTTCACACCATAAACAGGACTCTACCGGACACGACTTTGCAGACAACCCCGAGGACGAACTGCTCCGATACCAATTTGTCACACCCTAATTTCCGGCAGGGTGTGATGGGCACCCGACCCTTACTTAAGGTCGAGCGAACCCGCTGACTCTCGTGATACTCATAACCATACTGGGCCCGCAAAACATGACATAAGTACATAATGAAAATATTTTCGAAAACAAACATGCCTTTCATCTTATCAAATCAAATAAAACCTGTACCGTATGAAATCTGTAATCATAACAAATCTGTACAATAAGCGTAGTGATACATCGGCTTACATAGCCGCTTACAAAACTGACATCTCATACACACGACACTGTCTGCAAAGTCTCTAGCACAAAACATGATACCACAACATGAATACTCTGACTCGGCAGAAGACTTCGAGGAAATGGAGCTCGCCAATCTAGCAAATATCAGCCTAACGTCCTCACTCATCCAGAAGTACAAGCAAAGATGAAACGCAGCCCCGTAGAAAGGTCGTAGACGAATATGTACTGAGTATGCAAAGCATGGAATACAGAAAGTGAGCATAATAACCAGAATACCAAAATGCTTGCATTTGAGATACAAATCATACATAAGAGGTACAGAAGACAAATATAATAATCAGAATGTCAAAATGCTTACTCCTGAAATACAAATCATGCATATCAGTGTCATGTATCATATCCGGCCCATACTGGGACAGAGTGGGATAAGCAAATAATCACCTCATGCATATGCATATATAACGTGTCCCGGCCCTTCAGTGAGGGACTCGGTGAACAGAATCATCATATCATCCTGTCATACACCATATCACATCATACTTCGGATCTCATCATACTTCGTAACACATCATAACATCATAACATATCATATGAGGTGACATTAACCGATGTGGGATTCGCCTAAACCAATGTGGGATTTGCCTAAACCAATGTGGGATTCGCCTAAACCAATGTGGAACTTGCCTAAACCAGTGTGGGATTCGCCCAAGGCAGCCTTACACTCACCCCCCACTTTGGGACTCAGCATGCTTGTTGAGGTTTGCCCCACCACTGGGTTTGCCCCCACCATTGGGTTTGCCCCACCACCGGCTCTGATATCAACTGATCATAATCCAGAATACACATCATACTTCAGAATACACATCATATTTCAGAATAGAGCATAGTGCGCACGATAACGTAACCCCGGGACTCCGAAAGAGGTAATAACGTAATGCACGAGCGAGTCGTGAGAAATCATATGCAATTTTTAAACAAGCTACAAAGAATTAATAGAATAATCAAAACAAACTATCACTTAAAAGCGTACAATAGCCAAATCAAATTTCTTCCGAATGTCACCCGGTACATATCGAATAGAACTTTAGAAATCATAGTTACGTATCGGAATCATAAGTATAAGAATCATCATTTCGTACTCACGTATAAGTATATAATCATACTCGGGGGTCGAAAAGATAGTCATATTAAGGTTCTTTCAAAGGTCGTCAGAACTATACAAAGGAAAGTCGCGGGACCCACGGACGAGCGTCAACCTAATCCGGGCCCGCCTACGAAATTTAAAGTCATCATACGTCATGAAATCATCTACGAGAATATCAAAGCAATACGGTTCTGTCTATGAAAGTTACGGACATTTTTAGACATAGGAGCCTTTAGGAACAAGCCGTTTATACCACATTTTAAATCCAATCATATCAAAGACGTAAAGACCATAGCTTGGCCATATTAAGGATGCCAACATCAAGAAGCACATATGAATCATAAACATGCTCGGAACTTCAGAATGGAGTTACCCCAAGGCACAAATCGTGTCATATCTTACTTCCGTCTAAGACATGCCAGAAGAAGGAAAGAGTAAGCTTTACATACCTCATTCGCTTCCTAAGCTAATCCAAACTTAAGTCTCGAGCTCTCCAAGAGCTAAAATAACGTCATTAAACACCAAACATTAGCTTTAAGTACTTAAGGATCCAATTCCAAGCCATCACTTTATTTACAGAAATTTGGGCAAAAGATTTCCCCTATAAGTTCATCAACCCCAAGAATTCAACTCGGCCAAATATCATCAACAACAATACCAACAACCATTCCAACAACATCAATAATGAATTCAAACGCATTCTAACATTAGTAACTCCTTTCTATATAATTCGACGATATTTCATTTTCATTCAAATCAACCGCATACAATCAAACCAACATCAATATTCACACGTTCAAGTACTAATCCAAACCATTTAAACAAGATTCAAGAACTGTTATGTCCCGTATCTTTACATTGGGACATTGTAAAGCTAAGTGCGACAAGTTAAAGACAAAGCTATTTTAGGGTTCCCGGTAAGGGTTTCGTCTCCCGATTTCGTTTCGATGCATCAAATAGCCTATGAATTTCGTTTGGTATAAGAACATTATTGGAAAATAAGGATTAATTGACCAAGATTGGATGACTAAGTGAGATTAAGAACTAAATTGCATCATTAGGGAGCTTAAGAGGCCGTGTGGGCCCCACCATTGAATTGGCCAACTATTATTGGCTAAAAACTTGGGTGGGACACATGTCCACCTTGTGGACTGTATATATATAGAGAATTGCTGATTCATAATCCAAATAAGAATTTCATTTCAACAATTCAAAGTTGGAAAAGTATAGTGATAGAGAGAGAGGCTCTCGCTACAAGTCGTCGAGAACACCCTCCTCCATTTTGATCCAAAAATCAATTTTTCCAAGCAAATAAATTCCTCATCAAGTGTATAAGGATGTGTGGTAGTTGTTGGGTAGAGACAAGGAGGTGTAGCATTCCATAGAGTTGAAGATCCGGCCAAGTTTGAAGGGCAAGTTGCAAGGTAAGAATGGTCATTGTTCTTGTGTTGTATGAAGATTTGAATGTGTAATTCATGCATGTTGTTGTTGGATTGTTGTTGTGGTTGGACTTGAGGTTGAGACGTGAGCTTAGTGAAGCCATGGTTGGTTCCATTTTGCATGCATTGTTGGTAAATAAATGTATGTCAACATATGTAATTGAACAAAGATTTTAGAAGTTGGGTTATGATGTGCATGTTAGAATTGGGCTGTTTTCTTAAAGTTTGAATGAGCCGTGTGTTGTAGACTTTCATGGAATCATGTTTAATCTTCTTGTACATGTATTGGAAGTGGATTGAATGTGTTGTTGTATGGATAAATGGATGAAAACTATGAAGTTGTTGGAGTAATGTGGAAACCGTGTAAGGGGGACTGTTTTAGGGGGATTGTAGATTGTTTTGTGCCAAGTTTTAATTGTTGTTTTTATGGAAATTATGGTGTATTGTATGCATATGGAATATATGAAATGAGGTGTAAAGAAATGAATCATGTTGAAGGGGGAAAACAGTCCAAACCGTGGACCGCTTTGATGATAGTGAGTAGAGTCGTGCGTTTTGAATGTTGATTGTTGCTATGGGTGTATAGTGAAAGTGAAGTTTAATGATTCAAGTTGAAATTGAAATGGTTTGTGAGCTGTTGTAAGAATAAATATGATGTTAAAACAGTTCCAAATATTTGTATAAGTAATGTTGTAAACGTGTTGTTGTCGTTGTAAGTTAAAGCTGGAAAATTGCTAAATGAAAATGGAAATGTTGTGTGTGCGGTTTGGCTGTGAGTTTGGGACTGAATTGTATGATGTACAAGCTGTCCAAAGTTCCCTAAGTCATGTTAAACAAGTTTGGAATGATATAGGAAAGGAATGACTAGCAATGTTAGCTTGTAGCACTAGTTGGTTTGAATGCGACGAAACGTCGTCTAACCGTTTGAAAAGGGGTTGTGAGCGTTAGAGTGCGTATTAAAATCCTTTGTAGACTAACCGTAGCTTTTGATATCTTGCTATAGGATAAGTGTTGTTGGGCAGCAAGTACAAGTTATTATACGACTAAACGCTAAAGGTACGCAAAGCCTATTCCTTCCTTCTTTTTGGCATGTCCTAGACGTAAGTAAGATATAATTCGAGCCTCGGGTGACTCCACTCTCTAACCGCTAGTATGACATGTGATTGTTATTCGTCCGTAATTTTGAAAATGTTGATATAATGGAATTACGATCTCGTTATTTATTACATGATGGACTAGTATGTGATGCATAGGAGTTCTTCTTCTTAAAAGAAATTGCATAAGTATGCTTGATTTTTATAAAATGTAACATGCTAATGTCCGAGAACTGATTTGGTTTACTATTCATTGAGTCTCAAAAATGTTTTATATATTTATGTGGTTTCTTATGACTCTGCTCGTGCCACCGCTATATCCTTCACCGAGTCCCGGCCGTGGTATGTTCTCGTGCGCACAATCGTTATACTATTCACCGAGTCCCTCACTGTAGGTCGGGACACGTTATATATATGTATATGATGATGATGATGATGATATGATGATATGATGATTTGGAGATGGAGGCCGGAGGGCGTACATTCCTTATTACCGAGTCCCCATCAAGGGTCGGACACGTATATGCTTATGTTTATGATGTTATGATTATAATTACCGAGTTCCTCACTGTAGGGCCGGACACGTTATATATGTTACATACGTAATGATTATGCAAAATTTTGATTATGAAATACTATAGTGACATTGATATGAGAACGATACGTATGAAATATGTTCAAAGGCAAGTTTTATGAAACTCGTTTTGTTGCATCAATCCTCGTTCACCTTGTCTCGTATATGATTGCATTTACTATGTTTCATGCTTTACATACTCGCACATATTCCGTACCGACCCCCTTTCTTCGGGGGCCGCGTTTCATGCCCGCAGTACGTACACACGCTTCGGAGATCCGCCACCTAGGATATCTACCCGGCTATTTCGCAGTGCTCCTTTATTCCGGAGAATAGTTTCGTGGTATAACCTTTTGATATGTACATATGTTATCGTTCAGGTACGACGGCCCCGCCCGTCATATGATGTCGTTGTCACTCTTAGAGGTCCGTGGTCACAAGTGTGGGTCTATGTGTGGTTGTTGTTTTGTTATATGGTTATGACTTGTGTCTGGGGCGTACCCATTTGTAGTGGCAGCCTTGTCGGCTTGCGTAGCTAAATATGTTTATCATGGCAGCTGTGTATGAAGGTAGCCTCCTCGGCTTGTGTTTTGTTGGGACGTTCCCCTATATATATATATGACCCCTTGCCGACCCGCGCGATGTTAATCGTTATAGGCTGTAACCTCTTCGGGAGATAGGCACTTTGATATGCATACGTCTTGTCTTTATACTTATATCAGTTCGTTCACGTTAGTAGTATATGGCTATAGATAACAGGTGTATACGAGGGTCCAGTTCGGGCACTAGTCACGGCCTGCGTGGTTGGGTCGTGACAAGAACACTTCGGACAATCCACAAAATATTCAAATCAGCCCATCCAATACAAAGAAACAATCCGAAACCCTCCAAGTTCAAGAAAACAATCAACAACACATTTCTTTCTTCCAAATTCATCAACTACACCAACAATTCACACATTGACAACATTATCATCATACATACAAGAAATCATATTACAACCACATTAGCTTCCAAAACAGCCCACATGATTACAACTTCAATCTTGAACCATTGAGCCTTCATTTTACAACATAAAATCCACAACACAACATCCTAAACATACCAAATGAAATTAGTTCTTCATACCACACATACACGGCCACACACACAACACCTTATTTTCATGAACTTCATTCATTTCTACATTTCACAACATGTACAAATCATCCATAAAACACATAAAGAAGATTAAACCTCACCTTTTCCCTTCAACTTCTCTATTCGGCTAGACTTGTTCATGGCAACAACGAACGGTTTTCTTGCTCCAACAACTACTCCACGTTAACGAGGACCTTCCAATTAGTGGGAAAACTAGAAGATAGCAATTTTTCTTGATCAAATTTTTGGGAGCATATTCGGCCAGCCATGGCCGAATGGTTGCCCCTCTCTCTTTCTCCATTCTTCTTGAATTTTCTAGGTGTATAAAATGATGAAGATGATTAAATTGTCATCTTATCTCACCACATATACTTAACACATGTGGCCTATGGCCCACACCCCACACATGGCCACATATGGTCATTTTCATGAAATATAAAGTTTCTAAAATTTCACTTCTAGCCCCTACAAATATAAATTAATCACATGCACCCTTCATAGCTTGAACTAATCAAATTTAGCCAACCAAGGGTGGGCCCCACATCTCACGGCCACATGGCCATTTCTTGAAATAATTTTTTCCAACTTTTAGCCCCTAATTTCCCCCAATATTTCCATCCGATAAAATTATATGCAACTTGTGCATTAAAACAAAACCGGAAATAGCCTTATCCTTAACTTGTCGCAACCGACCTAAAATATTCCAATGCACAAAATACGGGATATAACATCCTTCCTCTCTTTTAGAACATTCGTCCTCGAATGTTCAATTAGTCTCATAAGGTCTTATAAGGATCTCGGGGGTTTCTTTTATTTCTATAACACGCAATCTCTTCTGCCAATCATATTTCTTTTCCATCTCCACTTACCTTACAAATACTGTGATAAGGTCCAATATATCTCGGTTTAAACTTTTCCTTCTTGTTATTCCCTTTATTCAACTTGTAACATTATAGGCACATTATCTCGTGTCGTCTCTTAATCTTTAACTCAAACCCTTCCTTATTCGTTCCATAGCTTGTTTTTCCGTTTCACACTTGCCTTTGTATTCTAGCTACATAGATCACGTCATAACCTTGGCCACTTTCTCACTAGGCTTCACTTATCTTCATAACAATTCCCGTTATATTCACATTATATCTTATTCATAATCAATCCTATAACATAACACTCCTTAACCCTTTACCCTTTCTGGTCCACTTTATCCTTAATATTTCGCAAGTTGTCTTTTCCATACATTCATATACATCACAATTCTTTTCCCTCCATACTCTTGTCTTAATCATACTATTACTTCTTTCTCGATGTCAGCCGTACTCGTAGCTTAGTCAAATCTTATCATTACTATTAGTACGACCTTTCAAGTCACATCACAAACCCACATCTCATTCTCTTTTTATTTCTGGGAAAATTTCGGCAGAATTTTCTCTATATTTCTTACTGTCTCAAAACCTGTACGCAGGAAATACCAACAGTGCCTCACAGGGCCAACATATATTTGTATATATCATATCATATCGCAGCCACACAGGGCTCCCAATATCAATAATAGTACGAAAATGATAAACATACCTCGTATGCCCGACTCAAACTGCACCTGTTACACTTTCTTGTTTACTTTCCCTTTTAATCTTCAGGTTTACATTCCAATCGTACTTCAATACCTTACCGGACATATATCTTTCGTACCTTTGCTTACCTGCGTGCTTATTAACTTCCAATAGCACCAATCACTTTCTTCTATCGATGTCATTCTTCTGCTGCAATCAAAAATCAGGGTAAGGAATCCCGTTTTCAATGACTTGGCTTTATGGCATGATCTCGGATGTGAAAGAAGAGTAACCACCCTAGATGCCCCGTAGCCTCCTATTTATAGATGTGGCGCGCTTCACACCATAAACAGGACTCTACCGGACACGACTTTGCAGACAACCCCTAGGACGAACTGCTTTGATACCAATTTATCACACCCTAATTTCCGGCAGGGTGTGATGGGCACCCGACCCTTACTTAAGGCCGAGCGAACCCGCTAACTCTCGTGATACTCATAACCATACTGGGCCCGCAAAACACGACACAAGTACATAATGAAAAATTTTCCGAAAACAAACATGCCTTTCATATTATCAAATCAAATAAAACATGTACCGTATGAAATCTGTAATTATAACAAATCTGTACAATAAGCGTAGTGATACATCGGCTTACATAGCCGCTTACAAAACTGACATCTCATACACACGACACTGTCTGCAAAGTCTCTAGCACAAAACATGATACCACAACATAAATACTCTGACTCGGCAGCACTCCGGAGGAAATGGAGCTCGCCAATCTAGTCGGGAATATCTGTGCCTAACGTCCTCTACTCATCTGTAGGTACCTGCGCGGCATGAAACGCAGCCCCCGTAGAAAGGGGGTCAGTACGGAATATGTACTGAGTATGCAAAGCATGGAATACAGAAAGTGAGCATAATAGCCAGAATACCAAAATGCTTGCATTTGAGATACAAATCATACATAAGAGGTACGTAAAGACAAATATAATAATCAGAATGTCAAAATGCTTACTCCTGAAATACAAATCATGCATATCAGTGTCATGTATCATATCTGTCACACCCTAACCTTATTAGGATGTGATGGGCACCCGACCCCATATTCGGAGCCGAGCGAACCCGCTGATTCTTATTGCATGTATGAACTTATGAATCAGTTAGAAATGAATACATAGATTTTTTTTTTCCATAAGTAAAATCTGACATCACATAAGACTCGTGATGATAAGACTCGTGACACGAAACGTAATAGCATATCGGCCGCCGGAGCCGCTTACACATGACAACCCAATACCCACGACTCGTCCGCAAAGTCTCTAACTTCGAACAAAGCATCATAGCATCTATACTCGACTCGGCAAGCTCTCGGGACAAGAGGAGCCTACCAACTCGCCGGAACATCCTCTATGCTAGATTCGGCTCGTCCGGGCGTACCGCGCGGCACGAAACGCAGCCCGAAGAAGAAGGGTCGCACGAGCAATGTACCGAGTATGTAAGGCATGAAAAATAATACAAACAGAATATAAGTATGAACAACAATACCATAGGATCATAGGACATGTGACGAGATAAGAGGATAACCCGTACATGTGAATGCCGCCTAGGCGTATGCCATGCATGCTTGTCTTTCCTTTTTAAAAAACATTTCTTTTCATAGACGTAGGAAATAGAATTTATGTCATATCTTGTTATATCATAGCATATCATAGTGTATCATAGTATCATAGCATATCATAGTGTATCATAGTATCATAGCATATCATAGTGTATCATGGTATCATAGCATATCATAGTGTGTCATAGTATCATAGCACCGAACAGCGTCGCTCGCCCACATTGAGCCGAAATACTCCGGCTCGCCCATAAATCCCGCGTCCGGCATCCCGCGTCCGGGATGATAAGCCAGCTGACCAGGTGGCAATGAAACATGGTTCCCTTCCCATTTCCCATGTATCCCTTCCCCCACCCCATGTACATATACATTTTTCATATACATAGGTCATATAAGCATGCAGGAGAGCCCAAGAAAATCATGTATCCATCGGAGTGACGTAAGGTCGGAAACCTCCGATTATATTATAGAATAGCTATGGGCGCTTGCCTCACCTTGAAGGGACGATTAATATAAGGCGAGACTATTAATGAAAATTAATATCATGAGAAGACATAAACCAGATCATAAGACATCGTTCGTATCATTGGAATCTTTAAAAAAAAATTAGTCATTATTCATGACTAGAGTTGCGAGTTCAAGATATAGCCTAACGTTCTTATATCGTCACTGGAATCATGAACTTGGAACCCTTAATCATAGAATCATCATGGTCATAGTCATCATGTAAACATTTTCTTCCTTGACGTCATCCATGTCATTGTAAAACATATCCATAGTCATATTCA
Organism: Lycium ferocissimum; assembly: GCF_029784015.1. Taxonomy (NCBI): domain Eukaryota; kingdom Viridiplantae; phylum Streptophyta; class Magnoliopsida; order Solanales; family Solanaceae; genus Lycium; species Lycium ferocissimum. The sequence goes on from NC_081344.1 coordinate 51,883,134, forward strand.
TGGTAGGTACATATTCTTAACATATGCGTCATCGCCATTTTCTCATACCTAGCATCTTCATCGCCATCATAAGAATATCCTCGTTAGCATAGCTACAGTACTTGGCATTTGATGACAGAATAAGGATCAAAAGTTTCCATTGGATTCTACTTCAAAATAAGTCAAATGGAACAATAAGGAAAATCCGGGGACGATGGGCCCACCTCGGGTCAAATGAGGCGGCGTACCAAATTTGCGTACATTACAATTCATGACGTCACTGGTGAGGGTCTTAAGGTAATCGGGTCCTATTTGCGCAAGTTCTAGATGTCTAGGAAGTTTTTCCAACATTTTACACCATTTCTAATTCAATTCTACTAAATGAAAAAGGGAAACTTTAGGTGCGGATTCCGGAGAATAGAAATATCCCCGAGGCCCGTGTCAAAACCTATTACATCTAAGACATGCCAAGAAAGAAAAGTGAAGCCTTACATACCTTTTTCCGCTCCTTATGCTATTCCAAATTCAGGTTGCAAATTCGCCAAAATCTACAATTTGGTCATGTTTACCAAACATTGATTAGTGCATTTAGAATTGGATTCTTAAAATGACACTTGGCTACCGAAATTTCGCAAAGACTTCCCCCGTAAATACATCATACCCAAAAATCATCTTGGCCAATCCTCATCAACAACAATCCGGGAATTCAACCCGGCCAAACTATCAATCATAACAACGATATCAATACTCAACTCACAACATGTTCAAGACATTCCAACCCAAATCTTCCAAATGCCATAAGAACTCCAACAATACATTTATTTCTTTCAAACTCATAAACTATATCAACAATTCCATACATTTACAACATTATTTTCATGAATTCAAGAAAGCATATTCAAATCATATTACGTTTCAAACCAGCCCATAACCATCACAACTTCCATAAACTTTCATTTTCATTACATAGAATCCATCACAACACAACTAGAATACTAACTAACATTAATTCATTTTTTTCCTACACCATGGCAGCGCACTCACGGCCACACACACCACACACAACCTTCCATGATTTTTATCCATTTCCATACGCTACAACATATCCAAAACATCCATGAAACATGTAAAGAACGATTGAATCTTACCTTTTCCTTGAACTTATCTTCTCGGCTAGCCTTGTGTTTTGCCAAATCGAACGGTTTTCTTACTCCAACGACTCCACTACGTTGTCATGCACCTTCTAAGGAGTGGAATTTCTAGAGAGAATTACTTCTTTTGATCACTCCTTCTCTCTCTCTCTCTCTCTCTCTCTCTTTGGCCGAATGGCCTTCTTTTCTTTTCTCTCCATTTTTCTTGATCTTTCTAAGGCACAAATGATGAGTTGCCTTGTATTTTTATCACACACACACATATATATATAGGGGGCACATGGCCGGTCATGTGCCCCTATTTTTTCCTCCAATTTTTTCTCCATTTTTCTCAATTTTTCTAGAGTTTTCTTTAAGTCATCAAAGATGACTAAGTCTTGCATGGACATGAATTATGCATTCATACATGCACATGCCTCCTACAATATGAGGTGAGCACATGGCTCTCTTTGTGGCTTGAAACAATTGGCCAACATATAGGTGGGGCCCACGGCCACCTTGGCCTTTTTGGCCATTTCATGAAATATTGGTTTCCCCTCTTAGCCCTTAGTTTCTCCTTATTCCAAATTTATTCCTTAATGCTCCACACCAATAAAAATGAATTCACAACTTATGCATTCTAGAAAAAAATTATAACCTTGTCCTTAACTTCCCGCCATTAACTCGGAATATTCAAATGTACAAAATGCGAGGTGTAACATCCTTCCCTCTCTTAGAACATTCGTCCTCGAATGTTCAATTAGTCCCGTGGGGTCTCATAAGCACCTCGGGGAGCTCCCTTTCGTAGCTATTGCTATTCCTTATACCATTTCTTAGGCTATCTACTATTCTTTTGCCATACTCTTTTCTTTCCCACACGTCCACTTCCTGGCGTCACGTTATTTAGAGTCTGTGCGTGGCTTCTCACACTGCCTCAAGCACCGTCCTGACTCCTATACACTTATTGCTGGTTTTTCGATCTTACTAACTTGTTTCCATGAAGGGGGGTCTCATTTGTAGCCCAAGCATCCACACCAAACATGCTACCGTATCAATCGTTTCTATCTCATTCTTACATTTCTCTTGCCCGCTTCCCCCCTTTAGGGGTGTACTTATACCGTTGCCCATTTATATTTCGCCTCATATCCTTATTTCCAATCTCAATTAGACACACTCTTATTATGACGTAAGTGTCCAAAGTCCTCTTGCAATACTATCTTTATCTCAACTTATCTCGGTATTTCCCCGGTGTCCCCTTATCACTTCTCCCACTTATACCTATCCCTTATTTTGCACGCGAGGATCTTATGCTACCTTTGTGTCACTCGGACACACTACTCTTACATAGTCCTTTACTCATTTTCGAAACGTATTCTATTCGTTCACATCTTATCCGTATCATACCGCCATTCTCTAGCATTCGCTCAACCTCATTTCTTGTCTTTCTGTAACTTAGCCTTTCACCGTCCCGTCGCTTATGGTACTCATACTCTCGCTATACGTCATAACCTATTACTACACCGTTGTCTCGCTTCTTTTTTATTCCTCTCTTTCCATTAGCTCCTTCTCTTCACCGACCCGATTCACACCGTCCTACGTGTCCTTTTAAGGTTTCGGCGCTCCACATACTCTAACCTCTCTTACACTACTCCAATCCCTTATTCACTCCTTACGTCCGAATTTATAGGATTTTCGAAAAACTTCCCGGGGGGGGGGGGGGGGGGTCACCCATCCCGAAATTTCTCTCACTTCGACGCTTAACCTTGAGACTTTAGTGAAATCGGGTGCGTTAATGCCGGTATGATCGCGTCCACCTCACCGCACAACCTTCATTACATATCCTGGAGTACGTCGGAGCCTTACCAGATTTCAAAACATCCCCACAGCACCTTTTACCAGCTATCTGATCGATACATTCCTATTCGTCACAATTCTTTTTCCTTCATACCCTTGTCTTAGTCATGTCACTTTATCCAAACCTGCCGATCCTTTCTAAATCATCGTCTAGTAGCACAAGTCCTTCCAAATTTCTTACTGCCATATTTCCACCGACGTCTTATTTCCTATGTCATCGCTCATTTACGCCTAACTTATTCCCGGAGGGCATTGTACCTTACAAATTTAGTCAACTTTCATCGCTACTATCAACCCGACTTTTTCCAAAATATTTTCCAACTTGTATCCCATTCCCGTATTATTTCCGAAAATTTCGGCAGAGTTTCCTCTGTATTTCTTACTATCCCAAAACCTGCACGCAGGAGATACCAACCGTGCCTCACAAGTGGCCATCATCATATATACATATCATGTCATATCATGTCGTATCATAGCCACACAGGGCTCTCAATATTCATAAAAGGGCTGAAAATATTAGACTTACCTCATATGCTCATCACGACTACACGTGTTACACTTTCTCGTTTACTTTCCTTTTCAATGTTCAACTTCGCATTTCAATCGTATATCAATACCCTACTTGGCATATGTCTTTTCTACCTTCGCTTACCTGCGTGCCTTGTAACCTTCCATATCGTCAGTCACTTTCTTCGATCGACATTGTTTCCCTGCCGAAATCAAAGGTTAATATACGGAATCTTATTTCCTATAACTTGGCTCTATCGCACGATCTTAGAACAGAAGGAAGGTCAACAATTCCTAAATGCCCCGCCTCCTCCCGTTTATAAATGTGGCCGGCTTCACACCCATAAACAGGACTCTACTCGGACACGACTTTGCGTACAACCCTTGGACCGACCGTCGCTCCGATACCACTTTGTCACACCCTAACCTTATTAGATGTGATGGGCACCCGACCCCATATTCGGAGCCGAGCGAACCCGCTGATTCTTGTTGCACGTATGAACTTATGAATCAATTAGAAATGAATACATAGATTTTTTTTTCCATAAGTAAAATCTGACATCACATAAGACTCATGATGATAAGACTCGTGACACGAAACGTAATAGCATATCGGCTGCTCGAGCCGCTTACACATGACAACCCAATACCCACGACTCGTCCGCAAAGTCTCTAACTTCGAAAAAGCATCATAGCATCTATACTCGACTCGGCGGCATCCGGACAAGGGAGCCTACCAACTCTCGCTGAACATCCTCTATGCTAGATTCGACTCATCCGGGCGTACCGCGCGGCATGAAACGCAGCCCCGAAGAGGGGTCGATACGAGCAATGTACCGAGTATGTAAGGCATGAAAAATAATACAAACAGAATATAAGTATGAACAACAATACCATAGGATCATAGGACATGTGATGAGATAAGAGGATAACCTGTACATGTGAATGCCGCCTAGGGCAGATGCCATGCATGCTTGTCTTTCCTTTTTAAAAAAACATTTCTTTTCATAGACGTAGGAAATAGAATTTATGTCATATCTTGTTATATCATAGCATATCATAGTGTATCATAGTATCATAGCATATCATAGTGTATCATAGTATCATAGCATATCATAGTGTATCATGGTATCATAGCATATCATAGTGTGTCATAGTATCATAGCACCGAACAGCGTCGGCTCGCCCACATTGAGCCGAAATACTCCGCCGCCCATAAATCCCGCGTCCGGCATCCCGCGTCCGGATGATAAGCCACCGACCTCAGTGGCAATGAAACATGGTTCCCTTCCCATTTCCCATGTATCCCTTCCCCCACCCCATGTACATATACATTTTTCATATACATAGGTCATATAAGCATGCGCAGAGAGCCCAAGAAAATCATGTATCCATCGGAGTGACGTAAGGTCGGAAACCTCCGATTATATTATAGAATAGCTATGGGCGCTTGCCTCACCTTGAAGGATGATTAATATAAGGCGAGACTATTAATGAAAAGTAATATCATGAGAAGACATAAACCAGGATCATAAGACATCGTTCGTATCATTGGAATTGTCACACCCCGATCTCACTAGGGTGTGATGGGCACCCGACCCCTTACTCAGAGCCGAGCGAACCCGCTGTCTCGTATTACTCACGTATTCTCTTTGGATACTTAAATCAAATGAAAGTAAAATACATAGTAAAATTTGCAAAATCTTTTTGTCGTTTTTCAAACTAAACACAGTCTGTAAGCGTAAGGACCCTGTAACATAAGGTATAATAAAACACATCGGCTAGTGGGGCCGTTTTCAAAGCTCGTCACTTGACTCACGACTGTCACCAAAGTCTCTAACTTTATTCCGTATGTTGTAGCGTAGATACTCGACTCGGCAACACTCCGGAATGAAGTGGAGCTCGCCAATCCGCCGAACGTCTCCGTAATGGCTTCTACTCATCCGGTGTACCGCGCGGCATGAAACGCAGCCGCCCACAAAAGCGGGCGTCAGTACGAGCAATGTACTGAGTATGTAAGGCATGGATGGTAACATAGAAAGAAACGTAATCATGTGCAACAACAGTATGGAGATGTAGAGCATATCATGTAAGAGAGAGTATCCTGTACATATGAGACATATCATGTGTCAGGGAGTAAGTCAGACATATGGATCATATCATGTAAAATGTAACTCCGTACATATGGATCATATCATGTAAGTAACCTCGTACATATGGATCATATCATGTAAAGTCGTAACCCGTACATGTGATTGCCTCGAGGGCGGATACCATGCATGCTTGTCCGTCATGTCATGTCATAGCGCCGAACAAGTCGGCTCGCCCACATAGCGCCGAAATACATCGGCTCGCCCATATATCCCGCATCCGGGCATCCCGTGTCCGGGATGATAACGCCAGCTGACCAGGTGGCAATGAACATGTATCCCTTCCCATATCCCCATGTATCCCCTCCCTCCCCCCATGTACATATTTAGCATGCATGAGAGCCCAAGGAAAGTCATGTACCTATCGGAGTGACGTAAGGTCGGTGACCTCCGATTACATTATGGGAACAATCGTGATCGCTTTGTCTCACCTTGAAGGAACGATAATTATAAGGCGAGACTAACAATAAAGGATAACATCACGGAACATAAAAAGTAATCATGACATATCATTTCATATACTTTGAAACCTTGAAATAGTCATTATTCAAAAATAGCTT
>NC_081344.1:51889413-51927730 GCF_029784015.1 Lycium ferocissimum
CAATAACAACCAACACATTACATAAAATTAATTCATTCTCCCCTACACAACATCACACATGCACGTTCCAACATCAACATCATTCTTTCATGAACTTCATTCATTTCTTTACACTCCAACATGCATAAATCATCCATAAAATATGTAAAGGAAGGTTGAACACATACCTTTTTCCACTCATCTTCTTCATTCGGCTAGGGCCTATATTGCTCAAATGAACGATTTAATTGATCCAACGACTCTCCCATGTCTGTTATACCCCGTACTTCGTACGTTGGAATATTCTAAGTTGGTTGCGACGAGTTATGGACAAGACTTTTAATTTCTCGGTTTTGTTGATTTTGTCTCGAACGCATAAGTCGCATATTCATCTTTTGTGGGTATGAAGTGTTAAGGGTAAGATTGGAATAAGGAAAAATTAGAGAATGAAAGTTGGAAGAATTTGGGACCAAAAATGAATTATGGAAAGTTGGCTATTATTTGAAAATCTCCATAAGTGGCCGGCCACACGTGATGTGGGCCATGGCCACGGGAGCTTATTACATGATATTAAAGGATGATAAGGATCATTTTCATCATTCTTCATCTCTTAGAAAAATCAAGAAACATGGAGAAAGATGAAAGAGGAGAAAACGGCTAAGGAAGAAAAAAATGGAAGACCAAAATTGACCATGGAAAAATTATTTCTTCTTGTTTTCCTACTAATTGGAAGGTTCTCGTTAACGTGGAGTGGTTGTTAGAATAAGAAAATCGCCCGTTGTCGTGTTTCATGAAAGCTAGCCGTGGGAGGAGTTAAAGGAAAGGTAAGATTTAATCCTTCTTTACATGTTTTATGGATGTGTTGAACGTGTTATGGTGCATGGAAATGGATGAAAAATCATGAAAGGTTGTATGTTGGAAGTTGTAGTCAGGTATATGTTGTTGATGTAAGTATGACGAACCAATTTTATGTGATGTAATTTGATAGTTGTGGATGTTGTGGAGTGTGAAAATGAATAAAATTCATGAAAGTATGGAGGATGAAGTGTAGCCATGTGTGTGTGTGTGTGTGTGGCCGTGTGTAGTGTGTGTTGTGTAGGAGTGGAGGGTTGGTTGAATTTAGCATGTTTGTGTGTTGTCATAATGTGTAGAATTGAATGGAAGTTCATGAAAGCATTTAGTGTTTTAATTATTGTTGTTATGAATTGTGTAATGTAGAAAGGAATGAAGTTCATGAGGGTTGGTATATTGAGACTTGGCCGTGTGTATGTACCATTAGGTGTATGAAGAACTAAGTTCATTTAGTATGTTTGGTTTGTTGTGTTGTGGTTTCTATGACGAAAAAAAAATGAAGTTTTAATGATCCAAGTTGAAGTTATAGTTGTGTGGGCTGTTTTAAGAGCCAATTTAGTCCTAATGTGGTTTCTTGAATTTATGATAATAATATTGTTAACGTGCGGATTGTTGGTGAAGTTTATGAATTTGGAAGGAAGAAATATGTTATGGTTGTTCATGTTGAGTTGGGAAGGTTTCGGGTTCTATGGCATGTTATTTGGATTGTTTGAATATTTTCGTGGATTGTTGGAAATGTTATTGAATCATGTTTGAATGGTTTTGGGTTGGTATTTGAATGTGTGAGCAATAAAGTTGGATTGATTATATATGTTGATTTGAACGTAATTGGAATGTCGTCGCATTGTGCGAAAGAAGGTTGTTGATGATAAAGTGTGTTTTAAATAAATGGTTGATGTTGTTAGAATGTTTGTTGGTATTGTTGTTGATGAATTTGGCCGAGTTGAAATCTCGGGGTCGTGCACTTATAAGGGAAATGCTGCCCAAAATTCTGTAGAAAAAGTAATGGCTTGGAATTGAATTCTTCGATGCTTATGGCTAATGTTCGATGCCTATTGATGTTGTGTAGATTTTGAGAAGACGAGACTTGAGTTTGGATTAGCTTAGGAAGCAATCGAGGTATGCGAAGCTTACCCTTCTTTTCTTTTGGCATGTCTTAGACGGGACTAGGGTATGACATGATTTGTGCCTCGTGGGTAACTCCATTCGTAAATTTCGAGTATGTTTGTGATTCGTATTTGCATTGATGTTGGCATCCTTAGTATGGTCGAACGCGTCCGTATGTCTTGGATATGATTGAGTTTGAAATGCTGCGTAAGCGATTCTTATATGTTTCTTGATATTCGTATCCTTAATGCGGTCGAGTTATGATCCTTACGTCTTTTGTATGATTAAGTTTCTAAGGTTGCAAAAGAGTTATATTTTCATAAGGGTTTTGTTTCAAAAGAGTTTTGTTTTTAAAAGAAATATGTTCCTAAACGATTTCGAAACTACGAACGACCGTAACTTTCAAGAGAGAGCTCGGATCGCTTCGATTTCTTCGCAAATGATTTCATGACGAGTAAGGACTTAAATTTTTATAGGCGGGCCCGGATTGGGTTGACGCTCGTCCGTGGGTCCCGCGACTTTTCTATGTGGGTTTTAAATGACCTATTTTTTTAAAAAGGAATTTAATACGACCACTTTTCCGATCCCAAGCATGAGTATTTATTTATCTATTGAGTTTGAAATAAGGATTTTTATGCCCATGATTTTGATACGTAACAACGGTTTCTGAAGTTCGGTTTGATATGTCCCGAGCGAGATTCGGAAGAAAACTTGATTTGACTATGGTTTTGGTTTTCAAAATGAGGGTTCGTTTTGATCATTCGGTTGAGTCTGTGATGATGTCTGATATGCGTATGGTTACTTACGATCTGCTCGTGCGTTCTGTGTTACCTCTTTCACCGGATCCCGGGCCGGTATGTGATCGTGCGCACTATAATATACTCCGGTGTTATGCTGTGTTATGGTTCACCGAGCCCTCACTGTGAGGGCCGGTTCCATTTATATTTGGTGTTATGCTGTGTTTGGCGTTATGATGTGTGATGGGGATACAGAGATTTGAAACTTCTGGTGTTATGCTGTGTTATGGCGCCAAATAGGGTGGCGACCACGTTCTATCCGCCGGGTCCTATGGGCCGCATATGATATGTGATGATGTATGATGATATGATGAGTTTGTTCACCGATGATGGGGCAAACCCAATGATGAGGCAAAATCCCACATTGGTTTAGGCAAATCCCACATCGGTTAATGTTATTTCGTATGACAGGTTATGATGTGTACGGTAAGAGTATGTATGATTTGTGTGTCGGATGTAAGTACGTTGACTTCGGTTATGATCTCATTTTCTGTATGACATGCTTTACATACTCAGTACATATTCCGTACTGACCCCCTTTGTTCGGGGGCTGCGTTTCATGCCGCGGCAGTAACGTATGAGTAGAAGATGTGTCAGCTGGATTGGCGAGCTCTATTTTCTCCCGGAGTGCTACCGAGTCAGAGCATTTATATTATGAGAGTCTATTTAATATTAGAGACTTTGGCGAGCACGTTGTCGTGTGTATGAGATGTCTGTTTGTAAGCGGCTATATGTAAGCCGGGCGCATCATTATGTATTGTGTTATGAATTTCATGTGGGTACAGATTTGTCATGGTTACAGGTTTTATTTGATTTGAAAAAGATGAAAGGTATGTTTGTTTTCCGAAAAAATTTTCCTTAAGCATTTTGACATGTTTTGCGGGCCCAGTATGATTGTGTGTATCCGAGAGTCTGCGGGTTCGCTCGGTCCTAAGTAAGGGTCGGGTGCCCATCATGCCCTATCGGAAATTAGGGTGTGACAATGTCAATGAGGGCCTTCAACTTAGTTGGAATACTAGAAGAAAATATTTTTTTGATCAAGAATTCAAGGAGCTAATTTCTGTTACACCTCGCATTTTGTACATTTGAATATTCCGAGTTAATGGCGGGAAGTTAAGGACAAGGTTATAATTTTTTTCTAGAATGCATAAGTTGTGTATTCATTTTTTATTGGTTTGGAGCGTTAAGGAATAAATTTGGAATAAGGAGAAACTAAAAGAGGGAAACCAATATTTCATGAAATGGCCAAAAAGGCCAAGGTGGCCGTGGGCCCCACCTATATGTTGGCCAATTGTTTCAAGCCACAAAGAGAGCCATGTGCTCACCTCATATTGTAGGAGGCATGTGCATGTATGAATGCATAATTCATGTCCGTACAAGACTTAGTCATCTTTGATGACTTAAAGAAAACTCTAGAAAAATTGAGAAAAATTGAGAAAAAAATTGGAGGAAAAAATAGGGGCACATGACCGGCCATGTGCCCCCTATATATATATGTGTGTGTGTGATAAAAATACAAGGAAACTCATCATTTGTGCCTTAGAAAGATCAAGAAAAATGGAGAGAAAAGAAAAGAAGGCCATTCGGCCAAAGAGAGGAGCCGAGAGAGAGAGAGAAGGAGTGATCAAAAGAAGTAATTCTCTCTAGCAAATCCACTCCTTAGAAGGTGCATGACAACGTAGTGGAGTCGTTGGAGTAAGAAAACCGTTCGATTTGGCAAAACACAAGGCTAGCCGAGAAGATAAGTTCAAGGAAAAGGTAAGATTCAATCCTTCTTTACATGTTTCATGGATGTTTTGGATATGTTGTAGCATATGGAAATGGATAAAAATCATGGAAGGTTGTGTGTGGTGTGTGTGGCCGTGAGTGGGCTGCCATGGTGTAGGAAAAAATGAATTAATGTTAGTTAGTATTCTAGTTGTGTTGTGATGGATTCTATGTAATGAAAATGAAAGTTTATGGAAGTTGTGATGGTTATGGGCTGATTTGAAACGTAATATGATTTGAATATGCTTTCTTGAATTCATGGAAATAATGTTGTAAATGTATGGAATTTTTGATATAGTTTATGAGTTTGAAAGAAATAAATGTATTGTTGGAGTTCTTATGGCATTTGGAAGATTTGGCTTGGAATGTCTTGAACATGTTGTGAGTTGAGTATTGATATCGTTGTTATGATTGATAGTTTGGCCGGGTTGAATTCCGGATTGTTGTTGATGAGGATTGGCCAAGATGATTTTTGGGAATGGTGTATTTACGGGGAAGTGCTGCCGAAATTTCGGTAGCCAAGTGTTATTTTAAGAATCCAATTCTAAATGCACTAATCAATGTTTGGTAAACATGACCAAATTGTAGATTTTGGCGGATTTGCAACTTTGAATTTGGAATAGCATAAGGAGCGGAAAAAAGGTATGTAAGGCTTCACTTTTCTTTCTTGGCATGTCTTAGATGTAATAGGTTTGGACACGGGCCTCGGGGACATTTCTATTCTCCGGAATCCGCACCTAAAGTTTCCTTTTTCATTTAGTAGAATTGAATTAGAAATGGTGTAAAATGTTGGAAAAACTTCCTAGACATCTAGAACTTGCGCAAATAGGACCCGTTACCTTAAGACCCTAACCAGTGACGTCATGAATTGTAATGTACGCAAATTTGGTACGCCGCCTCATTTGACCCGAGGTGGGCCCATCGTCCCCGGATTTTCCTTATTGTTCCATTTGACTTATTTTGAAGTAGAATCCAATGGAAACTTTTGATCCTTATTCTGTCATCAAATGCCAAGTACTATAGCTATGCTAACGAGGATATTCTTATGATGGCGATGAAGATGCTAGGTATGAGAAAATGGCGATGACGCATATGTTAAGAATATGTACCTACCATGAATATGACTATGGATATGTTTTACAATGACATGGATGACGTCAAGGAAGAAAATGTTTACATGATGAATATGACCATGATGATTCTATGATTAAGGGTTCCAAGTTCATGATTCCAGTGACGATATGAGAACGTTAGGCTATTTCTTGAACTCGCAACTCTAGTCATGAATAATGACTAATTTTTTTTTAAAGATTCCAATGATACGAACGATGTCTTATGATCTGGTTTATGTCTTCTCATGATATTACTTTTCATTAATAGTCTCGCCTTATATTAATCGTCCCTTCAAGGTGAGGCAAGCGCCCATAGCTATTCTATAATATAATCGGAGGTTTCCGACCTTACGTCACTCAGATGGATACATGATTTTTCGTGGGCTCTCCTGCATGCTTATATGACCTATGTATATGAAAAATGTATATGTACATGGGGTGGGGGAAGGGATACATGGGAAATGGGAAGGGAACCATGTTTCATTGCCACCTGGTCAGCTGGCTTATCATCCCGGACGCGGGATGCCCGGACGCGGGATTTATGGGCGAGTCGGAGTATTTCGGCGTAATGTGGGCGAGCCGACGCTGTTCGGTGCTATGATACTATGACACACTATGATATGTTATGATACCATGATACACTATGATATGCTATGATACTATGATACACTATGATATGCTATGATATAACAAGATATGACATAAATTCTATTTCCTACGTCTATGAAAAGAAATGTTTTTTTTAAAAAGGAAAGACAAGCATGCATGGCATCTGCCCTAGGCGGCATTCACATGTACAGGTTATCCTCTTATCTCATCACATGTCCTATGATCCTATGGTATTGTTGTTCATACTTATATTCACATTTGTATTATTTTTCATGTGCCTTACATACTCGGACATTGCTCGTGCGACCCCTCTTCTTCGGGGGCTGCGTTTCATGCCGAGTGTGTACGCCCACGAGCGAATCTAGCATGAGGATGTTCCGGCGAGTTGGTAGGCTCCCCTTGTCCCGGAGTCTTTGCCGAGTCGGAGTATAGATGCTATGATGCTTTGTTCGAAGTTAGAGACTTTGCGGACGCAGAGTCGTGGGTATTGGGTTGTCATGTGTAAGCGGCTCCGGCGTCGATATGCTATTATGTTTCGTGTCACGAGTCTTATCATCACGAGTCTTATGTGATGTCAGATTTTACTTATGGAAAAAAAAATTCTATGTATTCATTTCTAACTGATTCATAAGTTCATACGTGCAATAAGAATCAGCGGGTTCGCTCGGCTCCGAATATGGGGTCGGGTGCCCATCACATCCTAATAAGGTTAGGGTGTGACAAAGTGGTATCAGAGCAGGTCGGTCCAAGGGTTGTCTGCAAAGTCGTGTCCGGTAGAGTCCTGTTTATGGGTGTGAAGCCGGCCACATTTATAAACAGGAGGCTGCGGGGCATTTAGGAATTGTTGACCTTCCTTCTGTTCTAAGATCGTGCGATAGAGCCAAGTTATAGGAAATAAGATTCCGTATATTAACCTTTGATTTCGGCAGGGAAACAATGTCGATCGAAGAAAGTGACTGACGATATGGAAGGTTACAAGGCACGCAGGTAAGCGAAGGTAGAAAAGACATATGCCAAGTAGGGTATTGATATACGATTGAAATGCGAAGTTGAACATTGAAAAGGAAAGTAAGCGAGAAAGTGTAACACGTGTAGTCGTGATGAGCATATGAGGTAAGTCTAATATTTTCAGCCCTTTTATGAATATTGAGAGCCCTGTGTGGCTATGATACGACATGATATGACATGATATGTATATATGATGATGGCCCTGTGAGGCACGGTTGGTATCTCCTGCGTGCGAGGTTTGGGATAGTAAGAAATACGAGAGGAAACTCGAAATTTTTCCGGAAATAATACGGGAATGGGATACAAGTTGGAAAATATTTTGGAAAAAGTCGGGTTGATAGTAGCGATGAAAGTTGACTAAAAAAGGTACGGTAAGTCGCCTCCAGAATAAGTTAGGCATGGGAATGAGCGGTGACATAGGAAATAAGACGTCGGTGGAAATATGGTAGTAAGAAATTTGGAAGGACTTGTGCTACTAGACGATGATTTAGAAAGGATCGGCGGTTTGGATAAAGTGACATGACTAAGACAAGGGTATGAAGGAAAAAGAATTGTGACGAATAGGAATGTATCGATCGATAGCCGGTAAAAGGTCTTTGTGGGGATGTTTTGAAATCTGGTAAGGCTCCGACGTACTCAAAGATATGTAATGAAGGTTGTGCGGTGAGGTGGACGCGATCATACCGGCATTAACGCACCCGATTTCACTAAAGTCTCAAGGTTAAGCGTGCTGAAGTGAGAGAAATTTCAGGATGGGTGACCCCCCCTGGGAAGTTTTTCGAAAATCCTATAAATTCATACGTAAGGAGTGAATAAGGGATTGGAGTAGTCTAAGAGAGGTTAGAGTATGTGGAGCGGCCAGAAACCTTAAAAGGACACGTAGGACGGTGTGAATCAGGTCGGTGAAGAGAAGGAGCTAATGGAAAGAGAGGAATAAAAAAGAAGCGAGACAACAGTGTAGTAATAGGTTATGACGTATAACTGAGAGTATGAGTACCATAAGCGACAGGACGGTGAAAGGCTAAGTTACAGAAAGACAAGAAATGAGGTAGAGCGAATGCTAGAGAATGACTGGTATGATACGGATAAGATGTGAACGAATAGAATACGTTTCGAAAATGAGAAAAGGACTATGTAAGAGTAGTGTGTCCTGAGTGACACAAAGGTAGCATAAGATCCCTCGCGTGCAAAATAAGGGATAGGTATAAGTGGGAGAAGTGATAAGGGGACACCAGGGGAAATACCCGAGATAAGTTGAGATAAAGATAGTATTGCAAGAGGACTTTGGACACTTACGTCATAATAAGAGTGTGTCTAATTGAGATTGGAAATAAGGATATGAGGCGAAGTATAAACGGGCAACGGTATAAGTACACCCCTAAAGGGGGGAAGCGGGCAAGAGGAATGTAAGAATGAGATAGAAACAGTTGATACGGTAGCATGTTTGGTGTGGATGCTTGGGCTACAAATGAGACCCCCTTCATGGAAACAAGTTAGTAAGATCGGAAAACCAAAGAATAAGTGTATAGGAGTCAGGACGGTGCTTGAGGCAGTGTGAGAAGCCTCGCACAGACTCTAAATGACGTGACGCCAGGAAGTGGACGTGTGGGAAAGAAAAGAGTATGGCAAAAGAATATTAGATAGCCTAAGAAATGGTATAAGGAATAGAAATAGCTACGAAAGGGAGCTCCCCCGAGGTGCTTATGAGACCCCACAGGACTAATTGAACATTCGAGGACGAATGTTCTAAAGGGGGGAAGGATGTTACACCTCGCATTTTGTACATTTGAATATTCCGAGTTAATGGCGGGAAGTTAAGGACAAGGTTATAATTTTTTTCTAGAATGCATAAGTTGTGTATTCATTTTTATTGGTGTGGAGCGTTAAGGAATAAATTTGGAATAAGGAGAAACTAAGGGCTAAGAGGGGAAACCAATATTTCATGAAATGGCCAAAAAGGCCAAGGTGGCCGTGGGCCCCACCTATATGTTGGCCAATTGTTTCAAGCCACAAAGAGAGCCATGTGCTCACCTCATATTGTAGGAGGCATGTGCATGTATGAATGCATAATTCATGTCCATGCAAGACTTAGTCATCTTTGATGACTTAAAGAAAACTCTAGAAAAATTGAGAAAAATGGAGAAAAAAATTGGAGGAAAAAAATAGGGGCACATGACCGGCCATGTGCCCCCTATATATATATATGTGTGTGTGTGATAAAAATACAAGGCAACTCATCATTTGTGCCTTAGAAAGATCAAGAAAAATGGAGAGAAAAGAAAAGAAGGCCATTCGGCCAAAGAGAGGAGCCGAGAGAGAGAGAGAAGGAGTGATCAAAAGAAGTAATTCTCTCTAGCAATTCCACTCCTTAGAAGGTGCATGACAACGTAGTGGAGTCGTTGGAGTAAGAAAACCGTTCGATTTGGCAAAACACAAGGCTAGCCGAGAAGATAAGTTCAAGGAAAAGGTAAGATTCAATCCTTCTTTACATGTTTCATGGATGTTTTGGATATGTTGTAGCGTATGGAAATGGATAAAAATCATGGAAGGTTGTGTGTGGTGTGTGTGGCCGTGAGTGGGCTGCCATGGTGTAGGAAAAAAATGAATTAATGTTAGTTAGTATTCTAGTTGTGTTGTGATGGATTCTATGTAATGAAAATGAAAGTTTATGGAAGTTGTGATGGTTATGGGCTGATTTGAAACGTAATATGATTTGAATATGCTTTCTTGAATTCATGGAAATAATGTTGTAAATGTATGGAATTGTTGATATAGTTTATGAGTTTGAAAGAAATAAATGTATTGTTGGAGTTCTTATGGCATTTGGAAGATTTGGGTTGGAATGTCTTGAACATGTTGTGAGTTGAGTATTGATATCGTTGTTATGATTGATAGTTTGGCCGGGTTGAATTCCCGGATTGTTGTTGATGAGGATTGGCCAAGATGATTTTTGGGAATGATGTATTTACGGGGGAAGTCTTTGCCGAAATTTCGGTAGCCAAGTGTCATTTTAAGAATCCAATTCTAAATGCACTAATCAATGTTTGGTAAACATGACCAAATTGTAGATTTTGGCGGATTTGCAACCTGAATTTGGAATAGCATAAGGAGCGGAAAAAGGTATGTAAGGCTTCACTTTTCTTTCTTGGCATGTCTTAGATGTAATAGGTTTGGACACGGGCCTCGGGGACATTTCTATTCTCCGGAATCCGCACCTAAAGTTTCCTTTTTCATTTAGTAGAATTGAATTAGAAATGGTGTAAAATGTTGGAAAAACTTCCTAGACATCTAGAACTTGCGCAAATAGGACCCGATTACCTTAAGACCCTCACCGTGACGTCATGAATTGTAATGTACGCAAATTTGGTACGCCGCCTCATTTGACCCGAGGTGGGCCCATCGTCCCCGATTTTCCTTATTGTTCCATTTGACTTATTTTGAAGTAGAATCCAATGGAAACTTTTGATCCTTATTCTGTCATCAAATGCCAAGTACTGTAGCTATGCTAACGAGGATATTCTTATGATGGCGATGAAGATGCTAGGTATGAGAAAATGGCGATGACGCATATGTTAAGAATATGTACCTACCATGAATATGACTATGGATATGTTTTACAATGACATGGATGACGTCAAGGAAGAAAATGTTTACATGATGAATATGACCATGATGATTCTATGATTAAGGGTTCCAAGTTCATGATTCCAGTGACGATATGAGAACGTTAGGCTATTTCTTGAACTCGCAACTCTAGTCATGAATAATGACTAATTTTTTTTTAAAGATTCCAATGATACGAACGATGTCTTATGATCCTGGTTTATGTCTTCTCATGATATTACTTTTCATTAATAGTCTCGCCTTATATTAATCGTCCCTTCAAGGTGAGGCAAGCGCCCATAGCTATTCTATAATATAATCGGAGGTTTCCGACCTTACGTCACTCCGATGGATACATGATTTTCTTGGGCTCTCTGCGCATGCTTATATGACCTATGTATATGAAAAATGTATATGTACATGGGGTGGGGAAGGGATACATGGGAAATGGGAAGGGAACCATGTTTCATTGCCACCTGGTCGGTGGCTTATCATCCCGACGCGGATGCCGGAGGGATTTATGGGCGAGCCGGAGTATTTCGGCGCAATGTGGGCGAGCCGACGCTGTTCGGTGCTATGATACTATGACACACTATGATATGCTATGATACCATGATACACTATGATATGCTATGATACTATGATACACTATGATATGCTATGATACTATGATACACTATGATATGCTATGATATAACAAGATATGACATAAATTCTATTTCCTACGTCTATGAAAAGAAATGTTTTTTTAAAAAGGAAAGACAAGCATGCATGGCATCCTCCTCGGCATTCACATGTACAGGTTATCCTCTTATCTCATCACATGTCCTATGATCCTATGGTATTGTTGTTCATACTTATATTCTTGTTTGTATTATTTTTCATGCCTTACATACTCAGTACATTGCTCGTACTGACCCCTCTTCTTCGGGGGCTGCGTTTCATGCCGCGCGAGTACGCCCGACGAGCCGAATCTAGCATAGAGGATGTTCCAGCGAGTTGGTAGGCTCCCCTTGTCCCGGAGTGCTGCCGAGTCAGAGTATAGATGCTACGATGCTTTGTTCGAAGTTAGAGACTTTGCAGACAGAGTCGTGGGTATTGGGTTGTCATGTGTAAGCGGCTCCACAGCCGATATGCTATTACGTTTCGTGTCACGAGTCTTATCATCACGAGTCTTATGTGATGTCAGATTTTACTTATGGAAAAAAAAAATTCTATGTATTCATTTCTAACTGATTCATAAGTTCATACGTGCAATAAGAATCAGCGGGTTCGCTCGGCTCCGAATATGGGGTCGGGTGCCCATCACATCCTAATAAGGTTAGGGTGTGACAAAGTGGTATCAGAGCAGGTCGGTCCAAGGGTTGTCTGCAAAGTCGTGTCCAGTAGAGTCCTGTTTATGGGTGTGAAGCCGGCCACATTTATAAACAGGAGGCTGCGGGGCATTTAGGAATTTTTGACCTTCCTTCTGTTCTAAGATCGTGCGATAGAGCCAAGTTATAGGAAATAAGATTCCGTATACTAACCTTTGATTTCGGCAGGGGAACAATGTTGATCGAAGAAAGTGACTGACGATATGGAAGGTTACAAGGCACGCAGGTAAGCGAAGGTAGAAAAGACATATGCCAAGTAGGGTATTGATATACGATTGAAATGCGAAGTTGAACATTGAAAAGGAAAGTAAGCGAGAAAGTGTAACACGTGTAGTCGTGATGAGCATATGAGGTAAGTCTAATATTTTCAGCCCTTTTATGAATATTGAGAGCCCTGTGTGGCTATGATACGACATGATATGACATGATATGTATATATGATGATGGCCCTGTGAGGCACGGTTGGTATCTCCTGCGTGCAGGTTTTGGGATAGTAAGAAATACAGAGGAAACTCTGCCGAAATTTTTCTGGAAATAATACGGGAATGGGATACAAGTTGGAAAATATTTTGGAAAAAGTCGGGTTGATAGTAGCGATGAAAGTTGACTAAGCTGTAAGGTACGGCTGCCCTCCAGGAATAAGTTAGCTATGGAATGAGCAGTGACATAGGAAATAAGACGTCGGTGGAAATATGGTAGTAAGAAATTTGGAAGGACTTGTGCTACTAGACGATGATTTAGAAAGGATCGGCGAGGTTTGGATAAAGTGACATGACTAAGACAAGGGTATGAAGGAAAAAAAATTGTGACGAATAGGAATGTATCGATCGAATAGGCGGTAAAAGGTCTTTGTGGGGATGTTTTGAAATCTGGTAAGGCTCCGACGTACTCCAGGATATGTAATGAAGGTTGTGCGGTGAGGTGGACGCGATCATACCGGCATTAACGCACCCGATTTCACTAAAGTCTCAAGGTTAAGCGTGCTGAAGTGAGAGAAATTTCAGGATGGGTGACCCCCCCCGGGAAGTTTTTCGAAAATCCTATAAATTCAGACGTAAGGAGTGAATAAGGGATTGGAGTAGTCTAAGAGAGGTTAGAGTATGTGGAGCGGCCAGAAACCTTAAAAGGACACGTAGGACGGTGTGAATCAGGTCGGTGAAGAGAAGGAGCTAATGGAAAGAGAGGAATAAAAAAGAAGCGAGACAACAGTGTAGTAATAGGTTATGATGTATAACTGAGAGTATGAGTACCATAAGCGACAGGACGGTGAAAGGCTAAGTTACAGAAAGACAAGAAATGAGGTAGAGCGAATGCTAGAGAATGACTGGTATGATACGGATAAGATGTGAACGAATAGAATACGTTTCGAAAATGAGAAAAGGACTATGTAAGAGTAGTGTGTCCTGAGAGTGACACAAAGGTAGCATAAGATCCCTCGCGTGCAAAATAAGGGATAGGTATAAGTGGGAGAAGTGATAAGGGGACACCAGGGGAAATACCCGAGATAAGTTGAGATAAAGATAGTATTGCAAGAGGACTTTGGACACTTACGTCATAATAAGAGTGTGTCTAATTGAGATTGGAAATAAGGATATGAGGCGAAGTATAAACGGGCAACGGTATAAGTACACCCCTAAAGGGGGGAAGCGGGCAAGAGGAATGTAAGAATGAGATAGAAACAGTTGATACGGTAGCATGTTTGGTGTGGATGCTTGGGCTACAAATGAGACCCCCTTCATGGAAACAAGTTAGTAAGATCGAAAAACCAGCAATAAGTGTATAGGAGTCAGGACGGTGCTTGAGGCAGTGTGAGAAGCCTCGCACAGACTCTAAATGACGTGACGCCAGGAAGTGGACGTGTGGGAAAGAAAAGAGTATGGCAAAAGAATATTAGATAGCCTAAGAAATGGTATAAGGAATAGCAATAGCTACGAAAGGGAGCTCCCCCGAGGTGCTTATGAGACCCCACAGGACTAATTGAACATTCGAGGACGAATGTTCTAAAGGGGGGAAGGATGTTACACCTCGCATTTTGTACATTTGAATATTCCGAGTTAATGGCGGGAAGTTAAGGACAAGGTTATAATTTTTTTCTAGAATGCATAAGTTGTGTATTCATTTTTATTGGTGTGGAGCGTTAAGGAATAAATTTGGAATAAGGAGAAACTAAGGGCTAAGAGGGGAAACCAATATTTCATGAAATGGCCAAAAAGGCCAAGGTGGCCGTGGGCCCCACCTATATGTTGGCCAATTGTTTCAAGCCACAAAGAGAGCCATGTGCTCACCTCATATTGTAGGAGGCATGTGCATGTATGAATGCATAATTCATGTCCATGCAAGACTTAGTCATCTTTGATGACTTAAAGAAAACTCTAGAAAAATTGAGAAAAATGGAGAAAAAAAATTGGAGGAAAAAATAGGGGCACATGACCGGCCATGTGCCCCTATATATATATATATGTGTGTGTGTGTGTGATAAAAATACAAGGCAACTCATCATTTGTGCCTTAGAAAGATCAAGAAAAATGGAGAGAAAAGAAAAGAAGGCCATTCGGCCAAAGAGAGGAGAGAGAGAGAGAGAGAAGGAGTGATCAAAAGAAGTAATTCTCTCTAGCAATTCCACTCCTTAGAAGGTGCATGACAACGTAGTGGAGTCGTTGGAGTAAGAAAACCGTTCGATTTGGCAAAACACAAGGCTAGCCGAGAAGATAAGTTCAAGGAAAAGGTAAGATTCAATCCTTCTTTACATGTTTCATGGATGTTTTGGATATGTTGTAGCGTATGGAAATGGATAAAAATCATGGAAGGTTGTGTGTGGTGTGTGTGGCCGTGAGTGGGCTGCCATGGTGTAGGAAAAAAATGAATTAATGTTAGTTAGTATTCTAGTTGTGTTGTGATGGATTCTATGTAATGAAAATGAAAGTTTATGGAAGTTGTGATGGTTATGGGCTGATTTGAAACGTAATATGATTTGAATATGCTTTCTTGAATTCATGGAAATAATGTTGTAAATGTATGGAATTGTTGATATAGTTTATGAGTTTGAAAGAAATAAATGTATTGTTGGAGTTCTTATGGCATTTGGAAGATTTGGGTTGGAATGTCTTGAACATGTTGTGAGTTGAGTATTGATATCGTTGTTATGATTGATAGTTTGGCCGGGTTGAATTCCCGGATTGTTGTTGATGAGGATTGGCCAAGATGATTTTTGGGAATGATGTATTTACGGGGGAAGTGCTGCCGAAATTTCGGTAGCCAAGTGTCATTTTAAGAATCCAATTCTAAATGCACTAATCAATGTTTGGTAAACATGACCAAATTGTAGATTTTGGCGGATTTGCAACTTTGAATTTGGAATAGCATAAGGAGCGGAAAAAGGTATGTAAGGCTTCACTTTTCTTTCTTGGCATGTCTTAGATGTAATAGGTTTGGACACGGGCCTCGGGGACATTTCTATTCTCCGGAATCCGCACCTAAAGTTTCCCTTTTTCATTTAGTAGAATTGAATTAGAAATGGTGTAAAATGTTGGAAAAACTTCCTAGACATCTAGAACTTGCGCAAATAGGACCCGATTACCTTAAGACCCTCACCAGTGACGTCATGAATTGTAATGTACGCAAATTTGGTACGCCGCCTCATTTGACCCGAGGTGGGCCCATCGTCCCCGGATTTTCCTTATTGTTCCATTTGACTTATTTTGAAGTAGAATCCAATGGAAACTTTTGATCCTTATTCGTCATCAAATGCCAAGTACTTGTAGCTATGCTAACGAGGATATTCTTATGATGGCGATGAAGATGCTAGGTATGAGAAAATGGCGATGACGCATATGTTAAGAATATGTACCTACCATGAATATGACTATGGATATGTTTTACAATGACATGGATGACGTCAAGGAAGAAAATGTTTACATGATGAATATGACCATGATGATTCTATGATTAAGGGTTCCAAGTTCATGATTCCAGTGACGATATGAGAACGTTAGGCTATTTCTTGAACTCGCAACTCTAGTCATGAATAATGACTAATTTTTTTTAAAGATTCCAATGATACGAACGATGTCTTATGATCCTGGTTTATGTCTTCTCATGATATTACTTTTCATTAATAGTCTCGCCTTATATTAATCGTCCCTTCAAGGTGAGGCAAGCGCCCATAGCTATTCTATAATATAATCGGAGGTTTCCGACCTTACGTCACTCCGATGGATACATGATTTTCTTGGGCTCTCCTGCATGCTTATATGACCTATGTATATGAAAAATGTATATGTACATGGGGTAGGGGAAGGGATACATGGGAAATGGGAAGGGAACCATGTTTCATTGCCACAGTGGTCACCGGCTTATCATCCGGACGCGGGATTTATGGGCGGATTTATGTATTTCGGCGCAATGTGGGCGAGCCGACGCTGTTCGGTGCTATGATACTATGACACACTATGATATGCTATGATACCATGATACACTATGATATGCTATGATACTATGATACACTATGATATGCTATGATACTATGATACACTATGATATGCTATGATATAACAAGATATGACATAAATTCTATTTCCTACGTCTATGAAAAGAAATGTTTTTTTAAAAAGGAAAGACAAGCATGCATGGCATCTGCCCAAGGCGGCATTCACATGTACAGGTTATCCTCTTATCTCATCACATGTCCTATGATCCTATGGTATTGTTGTTCATACTTATATTCATGTTTGTATTATTTTTCATGCCTTACATACTCAGTACATTACTCGTCGACCCCTTTTCTTCGGGGCTGCGTTTCATGCCGCGCGTACGCCCGGACGAGCCGAATCTAGCATAGAGGATGTTCCGGCGAGTTGGTAGGCTCCCCTTGTCCCGGAGTGCTGCCGAGTCAGAGTATAGATGCTATGATGCTTTGTTCGAAGTTAGAGACTTTGCAGACAGAGTCGTGGGTATTGGGTTGTCATGTGTAAGCGGCTCCAGCAGCCGATATGCTATTACGTTTCGTGTCACGAGTCTTATCATCACGAGTCTTATGTGATGTCAGATTTTACTTATGGAAAAAAAAATTCTATGTATTCATTTCTAACTGATTCATAAGTTCATACGTGCAATAAGAATCAGCGGGTTCGCTCGGCTCCGAATATGGGGTCGGGTGCCCATCACATCCTAATAAGGTTAGGGTGTGACAATTTCCCATAGCCTTGGCCGAATGGCCCTCCAAATTTTTCTTCTTTTTTGTTTTCTTTCTTTCTCCAAATTTTGTTGAATTAAAAGATGACTTCTCATATATATATATATATATATATCTTCCACCACTTCTATATATTTATGCTTAGGTCCCTCAAATATGGTGACATGTCCCCCTTCTTTCTTTTCTAGAGTTTTCTTCTTTTTTCTTGAAGTTTCTCAAAATTCAACAAAGAAGACTAAGTGTCTTCTTATGTAAGCTTTGGTCTATACATTTTTATAATTTGCAATTAGCCCCCATTAAATAATAAAAATGTAGACACACACCATACATGCCACACGGCCAAGAGGGAGTATTCAAGAACTCTCTTTTTGTGAAATTACCATTTTACCCCTAGCCTTCCACAAAATTACCATGAGCCACTTTTGCGAATTTCCCTTTTTACCCTTGGCCTTTCTCAATATTTTCTCATTAATAATAGTCATAATTAATATTCATCAACAACTTGTCTACTAAAACAATTTTGGAAATGGTCTTGCCTTTAACTTCTTGTAATTATCCCGGATTATCCGAATGTACAAAACACGGGCTATAACATGAAAAGAGCAAGAAAGGTCTCTAAGCTAAATTAAAAAGGGTGTTAAAAAGGATGATGAACCCAAAGAACACTTGGGATGACAATGACAATTGTAATAAAAGGAACAACGATTGGTAGTTTGGAAAATTTTAAAGGAAAGAAAGAAACATCGCTCCTATGAATGGAAATAAAAGAGTTCACCGGATATTAGAAAATAGTTCATGGGCCACCAATTATACCGAACATGAGAGCATATGCTATGGAATTATAAACCGTCAACGTGAAGCTATGCCCAACTACAATTGTAAGAAGGCCACACCGGAAAGCCAACAAGGAATAACGACTGACGAAACGATCGCCGATACAAGGAAATCAAAGATAAGTATACTTGCGTTGCAAGAGAGTCATAATAGAAGAATTGTCGTAGTACTATGCTTCTGGGATTGTATTGATAGATGTGAGGGAAGGAAGTAAAGAAAAAGTTATGGCAGGAGCTCGAAGATGTTGCGAGCTATGAAATTAGTTGAACTCGGATTATAAGTTTGCCATAAGTGTAACTGGACTGCGAAGGATAATAAATGGCGAAGAAACATTACGTATATATGTATTTTGGATATTGATATAACTGGCCTTGGAAAGGAACATAACCATCATGCTCATTAGTGACAAAGTCATAATTGGATAAATATTTAGAATGTAAGATTAAGAGGGATAGTGACAAAGATGTAAAAGGACAGGGAGCCGATCTAATGAACTACAGGGAGTCGATGTATGTCTAAGATCAACAAGTATAAAAAGGATAGCCCGAGATGGTAAACGCAAAAAGTGCACCGTATATGAGCAAGGTAATTGCCCACAAGCAGGAAAACATGGAGCGAGAAAAAAGAGTACTTACAGGACGATGAATAATTATGGCACAGCATGTCAAGACTACCATAATGGAGAAAGAACAAGAGCGAGATGCTAGTTAATTTCCGATCATGTACATGAGGACAAAGAAGTGAAAGAAGATGACCGAAGGCAATAAAAGAGTTAAGAAAGAATGAGAAGAGACTGACCCAAGTTATAGTTTAAGCAAATGGTAATCGGACCCTAAAGGAAAAATAATTGTTCTAACGAATCAAAGATGGTGTCGTGGGTTGGCAAATACTGCAACATTCGAGGATGAATGTTTTTAAGGGGGGAAGAATGTTACACCCCGTATCTTCGAAGAAGCACTTATCAAATTTGAAACATAAGTACGTTGAGTTAGGGTTAAGTAAAACCACTTTGGAATAGAAGGAGCAAATATTATTAAGTATATTTAATGAGTGAAAGATGTATATAAGGTATACCGGAAGGTTTTGTAAGGAAATGAGTGGAAGAAATGAAGTAGTACGACTTTGGAGAAAGGATGGGCAATGTTTTGTGTGAAAATTCTGGTCCAACTTGGGGGATGAATATCTCTTAGCATATGAAGTGTTTTGAAGTGAAACAAAATCCAAAAATGAATTTTGTCAAGTCTAGTTTCCAACGCAACAGACCACTTATCGATAGGACATCGGAGTAGAGAATTATGGACATTACAACTTCAGCTAATAGAGAAGAAACGCGTGCTACAGTACTGCTACGGTAATCGACTTGCTACAGTACTGCTACAGTAAATTGCTACAGTGACCCCCCCCCCAATTTGACCCTATATAAAGGGTAAAAACCTTTTTTTTTTCACCAGATTAGTCCAGGAATTTCCAGAAAATTAAAGAGAGAGAGAGAGAGAGGAGATCACAAAGTAAGCAATTTTCAAGCGACGGAGTATTAATCGAAGCTCGGATAAATGCGTGGATGTGATTCTAGTATGGTTTTGCGGTAGATTCAAGGTGGATATTGAAGATATCGCTGTTTTAACAAGAATAAGGTATGAATCTCCTATTATTAATGTTAATTTTGATTTATTTACGGAGATAAAGTCGTTAAATAATTGTATAGCGAGTTGGTTGGTTGTGAAAATTGGAAAATATCATGTGATGTTTATGGTACATATTGGTGTTGGAAATGATGTTATTGTCATTGTTGTTGTTGTTGTCGGTTGCTGAATTGAGATTTCGGGCTAGGCATATAAACAGAGGAGATGCTGCCCGATTTTCAACAGGATATAAAATAGTTTTACTTTAGAGCTTAGTACAAATATACTACGATGAGTCTAACGATTGTGTGAATCCTCTTAAATGTAGACTTGTGAGCTCGGACAAATAAGTGTAAATAATTAGAAGGGTCGAACATGTATGTTAAGGCTTGTCCCTTTCTTTCAAAGGCATGATTCCTATATTCCATAAATGTTTTCATAACTTTTTTCTTTCCAAAAGCTAGATGTTTGTGACTCTGATTCCTTTCCGATAACCCGTAAATGTCTTTCCAAAATGCTCGTATTTTAAACCAAAGGTTATGATTATGTGAGATCTTGTGATAGAATGAGATGTTTTTTATGATAATGATGATGTTAAAAGTGAGAACATTTTCTACTATTATGATGATGAATAGATAAATGTCTCAAGTTATGAGATCGATGTTTTATGAGAGAATATTGAGCTATTTTCCTAACTTTCTCAATTTTATTCATTGATAGTCTCACCTTATAATAATTAGTTCCTTCAAGGTGAGACATGACGATCATGATTATTCCATAATATAATCAAGGGTTACCGACCTTACGTCACTCCGATGGGGAGACATAACTTTTTACTCGAGCTCCCCGCATGCATGCTTATATGATATATGTATATGATATATACATACATACATACACACACACACACACACACACACACATATATATATATATATATATATATATATATATATATATATATATATATATATATATATATATATATATATATATATATATATATATATATATATATATATATATATATATATATATGTATATATATATATATATATATATATATATGTATATATGTATATATATACATATACATATACATATATATGTATATATATATACATATACATATACATATGTATATACATACATATACATATCCATATGTATATACATATGGATATGTATATATATATATATACATATGTATATGTATATGTATGTATATACATATGTATATGTATATATAAATATGTATATGGGGAATATGGGAAAAGAGGCAGAGCGTTATATACGCGTAACCACTTGATCAGTTGGTATAATATGACATGATGTATGTTACACCTTGGAAATTTCCCGTTAGCGTACAGTGAATAGATTAACAAAGGGCATGACGTATACGATGGTTTGATAAGTAGGAAATAGCATTTGATGACCCTAATCAGAATTTCAAAGACATTTAAGGTAAGGGAAGAAAGTTGTTAAGGAAAGCAAGTTATATGTTGTGTGTCGGGCAACGTTTACGAGTGTCGAGTTAATGATGTTTTAATGATGCTTTGGAGAAGAGTTATAGCGACCCTTAGATTGATAATGAGGTACTAAACAAGTTCCAAGAAGGTTCCATAAGGATTGGAGATCAAACGAGTCAACGAGAATGATTTCGGAACCACTGGGCATTATACGGCCCAACATACTGGCCGTATAAATTATCTCAAGCCGTATGTCTGGCCGTATAATCAGCCCGTAATGGCATACCTCTCTGGATCAAATCTACGGCTAGACACACGGTCAGTATAAATTATACGGACCGTATGTTGGTCCGTAGATCATGGTCGGGACAGATTTTAAAATCATATAAGGACCTCTCTCTCTCATTTTATTTCATTTCATTGCTCTTCTCCACAAGTCAAGAAACCTCTAGAATATTCTCCACTCTTCATCCACAAGAATCCAAAGGAAATTGATGATCAACTTCATCAAACCAACAAAAATCAAGAGTGTGAAACACATTAAAGTCATCTAAACCAAGAAATCCCAAGAGAAGTGAATTAGGGTTTTGGTGCAAGAAGAGTAATGACACTCAAGGCTTGTTCCTACAATATATAAGGTGATTTTTATAGTATTTCCATGTTGTTTGAAGTGTTGAAAAGTTGAAACACTTGGATTGTAGAAGAATATAGAAAATGGGTCATAAATGTGGGAATAGTGTCATTGTTGAGTAGTAGTTTGGAATGAATCATGAATATGGATATGTTGTGATTGTAAGTAGGTTATGAATGACATTTAGAACATGGAATAAGTATTATATGTGAAAGAACGTAATAGTGAACTATGACCATGATTATGGAGAATTTGAAGTGAAATTGTGAAATGTGGATAATGCAAATGAATGATGATTGTTGTTTATGATATTGTGATTGTTGTTATGAATGTTTGGGAGTTGATATGGAATATGGAGGAAGTCGTATAAACAAAGGAAATGCTGCCCAATTTTCTCTAGCTTTAGTAAGCACGTCTTTATAATTGTTTAGCTAATGTCGATACGAATTCTCTTGAAGGTATAAACGTGGGCGCTAAAGGAGAACAAGCAAGCGATAGATTAGTTAAACGAAAAAGGTATGTGAGGCTAGTCCTTTCTTTCTAAGGCATGAATCTTATGGCATGATTTTCCTCTTTCTTCAAGAATTTCCTATATTCCGGAAAACTAAGAGTCTATGTTCATGAATAGCCATATGAGATAAGAGATACATTATGAGTACGATAATGATGATGATAAGCCTAAGTCTAAAGATTCTAGCGTCCATGATATGATGTTCCTATAAAGCTAATGATGCTATATGTAATCTATTGATGTTGTTCATTATATACACTCACCTTATATGCTAATTCCTTCAAGGTGAGACAGAATGTGTATGAATGCTCCATAATGTAATCGGGGGTTCGCGACCTTATGTCACCCCGATAAAGTATAGTTGTCCTTGAGTTTCCATGCATGCATTATGATGAGTACATTATGATGAGTATATGATGATGATGTTACACCACGCTTATATGGCGGGCAAATACACCGCTTTGAGGCGGGCGAGCGTATACACCATGTCTAGATGGCATGGGTAGACACCACTAGTGGGCGGCATGAGATAGTACCCCGACGCGGGAGGCCCGGACGCGTTAACGCTAATGATTATCACACCGTACATATATGGACGGGGCACTTATACATATATGCATACATGATATGATGATGATTATGAAAGTAAGCCGGCATGCATTATTTCTTTTATGATTCATAGTCGATTCTGATTGCTCCTCATTTGATGCTTCCCTATTTCATTAATGTATTATTGTTGTTGATGCCTTACATACTCAGTACAATGTTCGTACTGACGACCGTTTTCTTTGGACACTATGTTCATGCCCACAGGTAGACAGGGAGGCGATCCAGACTCGTAGGAGCTATTAGTCGATCGAGAGCACCTCATTTTTCCGAGGTGCCATCGATTATTCTTTTGGTATATATGTATATGTATGTTTTGGGCATGACGGGGTCCTGCACCGTCCCTATGTTCAGCACTCCAGTAGAGGCTCGTAGATGCGTAGTAGTGGGTAGTATGGTCTCACAGTTTCTCATTGTATATATATATATATATATATATGAATTATTTTTGATAGCCGAAGGGCTTATGTATATAAAGTGAATATGTTTCAAATGAAAATAGTTTTCTATGATTATGTGCATAAGATGTATAAATGAATGTAGGATGAGTAATAGAATGAGTGGTGCTCGGTGGTTAGCCCTGGGTATCCTTCATGGCCCTAGTTGGGTCATGACAATATCATCTCGGAAGCGGGATGCCCGGACGCGGGATATATGTGGTTAAATGGATCGCGCGACGCCTCGAACATGATATGTTCTATTTTCTGTATATATGAACAAAAAAATGTTTTTCAAAGAAAGCGAAGCATGCATGGCATCCGCCCTAAGAGGCACCCACATGTACAAAAGTTACTCTTTTATTTCACGATATGCTCTATATTTCCATTCTATTATTAGTCATACTTACATCCCTTATTATGTTACTATTCATGCCTACATACTCGATACATATTACTCGTATTGACGTCCCCTTCTGTGGACGAGGGTGAATCATGCTCAGATCGGTTCCGGCCCCGCGATTCACGGCGGTAGGACCTCCCCTCGCCGGGCGGTCGCACGCTCTATTGATCCGGAGCTACGATCCTTTTGGTATGCTATTATGTTATGTACATATATGGGTACGGCGGGGGCCTTGTCCCGTCCTTTTACGATTGTACTCCATAGAGGTCAACTCGTAGGAATTGTATGATATGTAGTCGAGATGTTATGCGGCCTTGTCGGCGTTTATTTTGTTGTACGTTGATATATATGTGTCGGCCAAATCGGCTCGTGCCGTTACTCTCAGTGCTTATGTTTATATGTATGTGTTGGCTGTGAGTTCCCGGTGCAGTATCTCTTATGTTGATTGTTCGGGAAACAGTACGGCCGATTCTGATTAAATGTATGGGCCCAAGATAGTCGGTGAGCGTAAATGCAAGCATAGGAGTTCTTGGCCAGTAATGGTCGGGCACTTGTTACGGCCTATCAGTTTGGGTCGTGACAGTAGGAAACATATAACATATACTTATATCACTTCTAGAGTAATTGTCCTATTTGTCCTTAATGATAATTCCGACTCAACGTTTCGACTTAATTTACCATATATTCTCCCTCAACTAAGTCGGAGTATCACAAACACACTATTCTTGTTTACCCCTACTCCTCTTTCTACATACCCCATTGGTTTCATTCTCGATATGTAAATACTTACAGGTTACATAACCGTTCTTGTGTGATTCGTGTACGAACATCTAATCTTCTTCGTAAACTTCCCTTCCTTTGGTCCGTTCTATTTTACGTATTTCACACATACCAAAACTCTTTTGTCTATCTGATATAACTTATCTCGTCATACTCTTTTCTCTCCTTTATTAGTCCCCTGATTATCACATCTTATATTCTATTATAGAAAACTTTATGCCTTTTCTTATTTGTCACTTATAACTCGCAATGTCATTAACAAACGACTCTACTGTCAATTCCCTCGCCTCTATTCCAGTATAGCATCGCTATCCTTTACAATATTCCTTAAGTTATTTGCTCCCAATGTCATGTTGTTCAAGGTTTTCATGAATAATTTTCAGTAGAGTCTCAGATACCCGCCCGATTCTTGTTCACTTATTTACTAGCTATTTGACTCATTTCTGCATAACTTTCACTTTTTTGTTTTAGAGTCTATATCTGTCACGTCTTAGGATCCATCATTTCAATCTCTACACCTGTATTTCCCTTACTCGCGTTCCCCTCTTAAGGGTCTTACTTATACCATTCTCAAATCCGTTATGTTACTTTCAATCTTGAATTCATATATTACTTTCAATCTTGAATTCATATATCCCTTTCCTCGATTCCCTTATTATACTGCATCATATTCATATCATCTCCCATAATTTATAGCTACGGTGATTCATGTGTGAAGTCTTGACATACTCATCTCGCAGTTTTGTAATCAAGTAATACAACCAACATAGCACCCCAAACAGGGATGTATTTTACTTAGCTCAACCGTTAGTTATGAGTCAATGTCTACATCCGCTCCAATTAACAACCTTCTCATAGGGATACTTAAATAGTAGTCTATCTAGCTATCCGTGACATCCATGTAATGTCACTTATCCCATTCTTCGATACCCAGAGTTCACTTATAGCATCATCTTTCCCCTTTCTTCCCATCTCAAGTTATTCCTCTCTTTCCTATAATCGACTTATAGTAATCGTAAATGCATTTTCCCTTAAACCCGCCATTTTTTTATTTTCAAGATCTAAGTCTCATGCGCCATTAATACCCCTTATGCCTCATACTCTTTTACTCTTGTGTTGCACTAACATTGATTTCAAAACCAATCATAATCATGTCGTATTTGTCGTTGATGATAGCCTTACTTTATCACTTTATCATCGTACCGTAAACTCATAATTCATGGCCACATTTTTCTCTCCAACTTATTCCTTTATATACCTTACTCGTTCTATCATAGTGTAGGATATTCGTAGGAGATGCATCTTCCTTTTCTCATAATACGACTACTTCTTAAGCATGCGTACTTCATATATTTCCTTTTCTTTCTATACCCATACTTATTCCTTTACCTTCTTTCCTCCTCAATTTATCTTATTACCTCTTTCCTTTATTCTTGCCTTTGCATTCTTTCCTTTATTCCTCGCACAAGGAATCCTACCCTTAACTCAGTACCGCTTTGTCCTTTAAAATATATTACCTCTATACAATCCGTTTTTCACTTCCAAAAATTATTCTGTTCATTCTGATCATCCCCTCTCATCCTTGTTATGCTAATCCTTCTTCTAACAATCGTTCTATTTTGTTATTCATCTTTCCGTAGTCTTGGTCCTTTTCATCCAGCCAAAGATATCACTCGTGATCTCGATTATACAAATCACCAACTGCTACTACTTTGCCATATCACTTTTCTCTGATTTCTTTTTCAAGTTGACCCCTTTTTTTTTTGCTTGCTATCATTTCTGTCATTGAGGAACCTCTATGCTGGACTTTCCACTAACAATGTCTTATAAGCTTTCTCATCTACTGCCCCATGGCTTGCTTATTGGTTTCATACTTGCATTCACTCTTTATTCATATAGAACATGTCACATCTTTAGTCGTTCCCCCTATACTTTGTATTACAGTTCTTGTTACGTTCTCATTATACCCTGATCATAATCAACTCTATAGAGTGCCACTTCTTGATCTCATTCGCAAGCCCGCTTATAAAATAGAATAAACCTCGTGAAGTAAGCATACTTAACCTGTTACTCTTTCTATCGATATTACACTTACCACATAAGTTATCTTACCAATGTATTCACATTCGTTATAACCCTTCATATTCGTACCTCTGTCTCCGTGATGCTGTTACTTTATTTAGCTAATATACTTGTTGTATTTTACTTGTGCTTATCCATCCAATCAATACTTCAGTATCACACTCTATTGGAGTTACCCTTTCTCTTCTATATCATGTTTTAGTACTACCAGTCTCCCTAATTTACTCTAGTATTTCTCTTTACCATATCAATGTCAATCTTATAATTACCGTTACTATCAATTCAACAACATTTAACTCATCTCCTTTAAATTCTAGGAAAATTTTGACGGGGTTTCCTCTATATTTCTTACTATCCAAAACACGCACGGAAATACCAACAATGCCTCACCGGGCTAATATATACATATGTCATACCTCGGCATCACACGGGCTCCCAATTTCAAGTGAAAGTACAAAGATGTCGAAACTCACCTCATATATCACACCTCGAGGTGTGTTCCTATCCTTTAGCGATCTACCTTATTATACCTTCCTATTTACCTTCCCTTTTGTTCTTGACACTTTTGTACATCCCAATCATACCTCAATATTCTTACCTTACCCGACATATATCTTTCGTACCGATGCTTACCTTTGTACTAATTCATTCAATTTGTTTAATTCACAAACTAATAACCGAATTTATCATTAAGAGATACATTTAAGCAATTCCTCTGTTGTACTTACACTGACTTACCTCATGACAACCAATCCATTATCATATAAATACATATTCTGATAACGTAGCCTCAACGAAGTGACTTACCTCTGTAACTTCCAATAGCATCACTCATTTCCTTCAGTCGATGCTATTCTTCTGCTGAAATCAAGGGTTAGTATAAGGAATCTCATTTCCTATGACTTAGCTCTATCGCACGATCTTATATATGAAAGAAGAGTAACCATCCTAAATGCCCTGTAGCCTCCTGTTTATAGATGTGGTGCGCAACACACCCATAAACCAGACTCTACTGGACACGGCTAGTAGACACACCCTAGGACAGAACTACTCTGATACCACTTTTGTCACAACCCAACAGGAGGGCCATGACGGGCACTCGATGCTAACCCACCCAGGCACCCCTTATCATACATTCACATTTTTCATCTAGGTGAGCCACATAGCTTAATCATAATTTCTATCCATCATTCATGCTAATCTCGTTGGGCGATAATACATTCATAACATCATTAACAACTAAGACCATATCAATGTACATAGCCGACGAGGCTATCAAAAAGATATACAAAATATAAGCCGACAAGGCTAAGGACATCTAATCATACACAACTCTCTACGAGCCTCTAAGGAGAGTATGTCATATCATATAGGCGGAATAGGACCCCGCCTTGCCCATGGGTATGTACACAAAAGAATAATACCAAAAGTTGTAGCTCCGGAATGAAATGGAGCTTCTCTATATAGTCCCTGAGCAAGATATCTATGGATCAACCCTGTCTCCCTGTCTACCTGCGGGCATGACGCAGCGCCCACAAACAAAAGGACGTCAGTACGAATAATGTACTGAGTATGTAAAGCATAATCAACATAATAATATGAGCATAAGAGACAAGACAAGAAATGCATAAGATGGGGGATTCGGGAGTAGTAGAGCCATCATCATAATTACTTACTTGTCTTTCATAGGGACCTTCCATTTCTAATGCGTGCATGTGTACATACATATATGCGTATACCTATGTCCATATCCGTGTACATATCCATGTCCATGATCATATACATATTCGCATCCAGTTTCATATCCGTATTCATATACATATTCGTATTCATATACATATTCGCATCCATAGCATACCCGACCATGAAGGTTCGGTGGTTTCACATACCCGGCCATGACAAGGCTCGGTGTCATACATACCTGGCCCTACCAAGGCTCAGTGTTATCCGTACCCAACCGGCAGTGTGCGCGCAATAGATATCATACCCGGCCATATATATATATATATTATATAATAGTCATATATACTTATACACGTTTACATAAAAGTCCATAAGTATCATCAACATCATTGCCATCATCATTTTCGTTACATCGATCCTTATAGGATCAACTATCATATAAAGGAAGTACTAGTATCGTGAAAGTATCGAGAATCATGAGCTTTGATACTCTTAGAGGTAGAGTGATTTATAAATCATTATGGAAATCATGAAAGGATATATATACATATATAGCAAGGGAACCATGCCTTAGAGAAAAAAGGGTTAGCCTTACATACCTCTTTATCTCCTTAACTATTTAGCGTTCACCGTTGAAACTCGAATAATCTGCATTTAGAAGGATTCATACCATGGTTAAGCCTTAATGAAACTCTTCAATTCAGACTAGGGTAATTCATGTTCTAACGAAAATTGGGCAGCATTTCCCCTATTTCATCAACTTCCACTATATCACAAAACAACTCCCAAACAACCACAATAATATCCACAATATCATAATCAAGTATTCACATTTGATTTAGCCTTCAAAATTCATCCTTGTTCAACTTATGCTAGCAACTTCATACCCACTTTAGCACATTTTTATATAATGCGTCTTCATCACCATTATTACTTTCCATAGCAATATTATACCCATATTATACTAAGAATCATAACTCAAGTTAGCTTTCTACTCAAAAACCTCATAAAAACTACATTTAGAACTCATCTTCCACTTTTTCCTTCCACCTAAGTTGTTCAACAAATAAACATTCTTGATAGTATGTAATAAGTATGAAAACTAACCTTTTATCTCATAAGAATGAGCTTTGAAGCAATCTTATAAACTTATATGAAAACCTTAGCTTCAATATCCAAAGAATTCTTGGAGTTTATTAACCCTAGCAAGACTTCTAGCACACGGGTATCTTGATTCTTGCCTCTTGATATTTAACCTCTCTTGGATTTGGCTTGGATTAGTTTATGGAGTGGAAGAGAGGGTTTTTAGAGAGCCTTTAGATCTGATTTGGTAACAAAAATATGTCCAAATGAAGTGGAACGAAATATATAAAGCGGAACTTAAACTCCCGTCGGGCAATTCTTCGCCCATTTTGACGGGCCGTAAAAATTCCTACGGACCGTAAAAATGGTCCGTAGAACTGTCCGGTCAAATATGGGTCACTGTGACCATTTGACGCTGGGCTGTGTCAATTTGACGGATAGCAGAATTTTCTGCGGGGGGTCAAATGGTCCGCAGATATTTTCTGCTCAGATAGTCTGTCGTAGAATGGTCATAACTTTTTACTCAGACGTCACATTGATGAGTGGTTTATTGTGTTGGAGACTATACTCGATGAAATTCAATTTGGACAAAATAAACGCACCAAAACTCCTCATATTCTTGGAGATATGCCCCCACCAAGTTGGACCAAAATTCTGTCCGAAAATTTTGCCAAGTTTTACCAAAGTTCCCACAAACTCCATTCCTTTTTTGTTTGTTCTTAAATCCTTCAATAGCTCATTTCATGGGCTTAAACCCCCACAAAAATAATATGGGAACATGTAATCTCATATATCCTAGTAACTCCTGTTTCCATGATTAGGACAACTAACGCCTAACGAATCTCAACGGACGAAACTACGAGGTGTAACACCATGCCACCTGAAGATCTCTCTTTCCAGATGTCTATTTTCATTCCATACATTACTTGTTATTATATTTGAGTCATAATTCATTCTTTAGACATTGTTAGTTGGAGTCCTTGTACGATGACTTTCAGATGTTGGGGGTGTAATAGTTAAAACTTCTGCACTTACATTATCTATAAATTATGAATTGCTTATTTATTTATTCATTCACATGATCATTGATTGTTTAAGAATAAATGATTAAAGAAGTTAAAATTGGCTAATGATTAATGGGTTAACGGTTAAGGGTTCGCCTACTAGTGATAATAAGGTAGGTGCCCGCACGATCGGTAATTAGGGTCGCGACAGTATGTTTCTTGGAAGATATTGTACGGGACGGTGATCGAAAGTCGTATATGAATTGTTGTGTCGTTGTTGGGCTGTATTGAGGTTGTTCTTGTTGTGTTAAATAGTTGGGATTGTATTAAAGACCATGTATATGTGTTGGTTGTTGTATTCGCGAGCTTTGAAAATGAGGAGGGTGTAGAGAAGAACTATTTAATTATTGTAAAGAGAGCTTGTCGCTCGACATGTCATTGTAGTAGCTTTCCTTAGCTTAACACTAGTGCTATGGTCATTTGTTGTAGATTAACACGTGAAGAATATTGAGCTCGCTATCGTCATTGGTGAAGTCAGCATAAAGGTATGCAATGGCTATTCTTGCCATCTTCTATTGGCATGAATTCGCTTCTAATGCGACTTCCAAAATAAAAGGTCTAAAAGAAGAGTTTGTTAAAAATACTCCATTCATGATGTCTCCCCTGATTCATATGTTCAAGACATCTTGGTCAATGCTAGTTTCATATTCGATTGTAATCCTTATTCTCTTCCTAAAGGGATGACATTTAAAGGTAGTCCTAAATGTTGTAACTTGCGAGGAATAGTGAGCCCAAGGGGCTATAGGCTTGAATATGCTATCACATATATTTTGTTCGTAAACCTTGTGTAGTACTGTTCTATATCATTTTGTTGATGTTAAACCTCAGTGCTCTTCATTATGTTTATTGCTTGATTTTGCACACGATGCCTCTTTGATGGCTGGTACGTTATCATATACAGGATGCGTCTTTATGGTTCGGTACATTATCATTTATATAGGGCCTCTTTACGGCTCATACGTTATCCTATACACGAGGCCTCTTTATGGCTCGGTACGTTATCATATACACGAAGACACTTTATGTCTTGGTACATTATCTTACACGCGAGGCCTTTATGTCTCGGTATGCTATCTGTTATGTGCCCATAGTGTCCCTTTTACACACAAGACCCTTATGCGGCTCGGTATGTTGTTGTTGCATGGTCATAGTGGCTAGTAGTTAACAATGATTGTGAAATGAATTAGAGGACGATAAACATACCCTCAGGTTATCCATGGTACTCAGTTACATTTTGTTGTTCAGATATATCAGTTTAGTTCATCATACAGTTATTCAGTATGCCTTATTTACTCAGTACATTCATTCGTACTGACGTCTCTTTTGCTGAGGGTGCTGTATTTCATGTTGCTTGATTCTTGATAGACAGGCCTCCTCAGTAGGCATTGCTCGTGTTCAGCTTGATAAGCTCCATGCCTTTCGGAGTTACTAGGTCTAGAGGTTTTGGTTGTTTTGATGTATAGACATGATGGGTTGGTCGGGGCCCTATCCCAACCATATCACAGATTGTTGTATTTTTAGCGGCTTGTATCTAGATGGCATGTATATAGTTTTTTTATGGCCTTGCTGGTCTAGATTTACTGCATGACGATCATAGTGCCATGTTATCTTCATATTATCACAAGTTACGACCT
The DNA here is from genome assembly GCF_029784015.1 of Lycium ferocissimum. NCBI lineage: Eukaryota > Viridiplantae > Streptophyta > Magnoliopsida > Solanales > Solanaceae > Lycium > Lycium ferocissimum. The sequence goes on from NC_081344.1 coordinate 51,921,651, forward strand.
TCTTGGCCTATCATATCACAAGTGATCATATGATTTGGCCTTATCAGCCTAGATGTTCCTTTAAGTTATCACATGTTAAGGCCTTACAGCCTGGATATTCTGAATATGTGTTTAGGTTGTATGTTTCACAGGTTGGTACTGTAATGTTCTGTAAATTCAGGTTAAGTGGGAATACGTTAAAAGAATGATAATGTGACATTTTAGCCATATAAAATCCTATCGGAGTGAGTTACGATAGGCATGAATTGCAGCCTCTATACGTGAAAATTCGTTAGGAATTTTAAAAAACATAAAACATGAAATTGTATCCCTTTGAAATACCTTTCCAACCATATGTGGACCAGTTCAATTGGAGCTCTGTGCTGGGAGTTATGCCCATTTTACTGAATCATGTCAACATAGTGAAAAACTAGGTGTGCGCTAGGCTTGAGTTTCAGAAGGGAAAAAAATCAGAGGCGCTGCAAAATTTGCCTGCCGCGCCGCTCCAGGCCACTTTGTGCCTAGTCTGATTTTTCCCAAAATTTATAAAAGCCCTACTTCGTAAGACTTTTTCTACTTTATTCTAAACCATCTTCTTGGAGAGAAAACACCCTAGGGCTCTCCCAAAACATCCAAAGTGAGTTCCTACTCAAACCCATCTTATTGTTACCTCAATCTAACAAAAATTAATGCTGGAATCCTCATCCATTCCATAGATTGTGAGAATTCGATTAAAAAATTGTTGAAGAGCAGAATTGTTGGAAATTCATCGTGAGGTAAGATCTATAATTCTAGCATAGTTATAGGATTGTTTTAGGTTTATGTATCATTTGTTATTACACCTCGTGATTTTGTACATTGAGATTCACAGCGTGTTAGTGATTCTAGTTTTGGATTCGAAGGGTTATCAAGGTTAAATAAGATTAGCCAAGTTTATCTTATAGTTGTAAGGGGTTAAGTTCATGTTTAGCAGGTATTGGAAGGATTAAAGGTTGAGCAATCGACGAAAATTTGTTGTCAGGAAAAAGTGGGTCTAACAGTTGGATATACGGACCGTATATCTGGCTAACCTCCACCATAAACTAGTTCCAGAAAGGGTGAACCACTGGTTAAGATTTACGGTCCAATTATACGTACCGTACAATTTTTACGAACCGTATATTTGGCTGACTCCCACCGTAAATTGTTTCCAGGAAGGGGCACATCACTGGTCAAGATTTACGGTCCCATTATACGGACCGTATAATTTTTACGGTGCGTAAAGTTAACCGTAAATTCAGGTCGGGCCAGATTCCTTTTAAGTTATATATATCCGACCCTTACTCATTTATTTCATTTTTCAACATTTTTCAAGTCTTTGAGAGATCTAGAACCTTCTTCCAAATATATCCAACCAAACTCAAGTGAAATCAAAGATCAAAAGGCAAGAATCAAGGGATTCAACTGTTGAAAGGCTCACTAGGATAGTAGAGTCCAAGAATTTCTTTGGTGTTGAAGTTAGGGTTTCTCTCAAGTGGAATAGTTGATCCAAATCTTGCTCTTGTGTGGTTAAGGTAAGTTTCCACATCTATTTTCATGTTATTAAGAATGCTTGGTTGTTGAACAACTTGATTGAGGGAAGAAAGTAAAAGGGGAAGTCCAAATATGGATTTGATGATATTATGAGTAGCAAATTAACTTGGGTTAAAATTGTTGGAATAGTTTGAGTACAATCTTCTTACGAAAGGTAATGATGATGATGAGAAAGTGTTGTATACAAGCACATATGGTGTTGTGTTGTAGTTATTGTTATGGGTTGATTATGAAAGGGAATTTTAGGGATTGAATGAAGTCTCTTAATTATGGTAGTGTTAATAATGTCATTGCTGATTGGGAATTGTGTTGGAATTTTGTACAAGTAGATGAAATAGGGTGGAATGTTGCCCAATTTTTCGCTAGGTCACGAATTATACTAGTTTGAACTTAAGAGTGTCTTTGAGACCTAACCTTGATATGAATCCTCTTAAATGTAGATTTCTCGGGCTTTGGGAAAGAACGTTAAGTAGTTAAGAAGACATAAAGGTATCACGACCCAACCCTGCAGGCCGTGACTAGTGCCCGAGCTGGGCACTCGTACGCATCCGTCAACTATAACCATACCATAGCAAACATAATAAGAACTTAAACATACGGAATGGCACGGCGTCGCATACATATATACAAATCGTACATAAGCCTGGGAACATTTACAACACAAACACAACTGAACAGTGACTACCCACAACCCACACATATGTCTACAGACCTCTAAGAGTAATAACAATCATATGACGGGACAAGGCCCCGCCGTCCCCCGAATAGACATAAACATATACGACAAAAAGTACCGCCAAAATATGGGCTCCGGAACAAGGAGCACTCCAAGATAGTGATGAGAATCAAGCCGGCGGATCACCAAAATGTGTATCCGTACCGCGGCACGAAACGCAGCCCGAAGAAAGTGGGTCAAGACGAATATGTACTTGAGCATGTAAATCATGGAATACAAGAACAGATCATAACCGAATCGGGCATTACGTAAACAAGTATGATAACCCGAAAATCAAATGACTCATGTACTTAGAGACATATATCACGCATGTCAATATCATATCATCATGTCATATATATATATATATATATACCGTACCCGGCCCTCTAGTGAGGGACTCGTGAATAAGATCATCATATCATCATATCGTCATGTCATCATATATATATATATATACCGTACTCTCGCCCTCTAAAGGAGGGACTCGTTGAATGAGATCATCATATGCCATCCCGGCCGCCATCCCCATATCATCACATCATCATACATATATATACATGTATCATATATATATACCTCTAGTGAGGGACTCGGTGAATATTACAAAGGAACCGTGCACGAATACATACCCGGCCCGGGACTCGGTGAAAGACATATTGAGGCTTGCACGAACAGAGTAGTGAGAAATCATATGCACACATATCATCATTACAAACTCAATGGATAAGTAAGTAGTCGGCGCTCGAGAGTTAAAACGGAAATCATATTAAGTTCTTTCAAAAAAAAAAAAGTCATCAGACTATACAAAGGAAAATCTGGGGGACCACGGATGTGCATCAAACCAATCCGGGCCCGCCCATGAAAGTTAACGTCATTACACGTTATAGAATTATTTGCGAGCATATCAAAGCAATCCGGTTCCGTCTATGAAAGTTACGGACATTTTTAACATAAAAATCGTTTTTGGAGGAAAACTCTTTATACCACATTTGAATTCAATCATACAAAGACATAAAGACCATAGTTCTACCATATTAAGAATGCTAACACTAAGAGGTGGATAAGGATCGTAAACATGCTCGGATCATAAGAGTAGAGTTACCCCGAGGATCGTATCATAGCTTACTTACACTAAGACATGCCAAAAGAAAGAAAGGGTAAGCTTCACATACCTCGTCCGCTTCCTAAGCTAATCCAAACTCAAGTCTCGGGATCCCCAAGATCTAAATTACGTCAATAAATACCAAACATTAGCTATAGGCACTTAGGAATTCAATCCTAAGTTAGCATTTGTCTACAAACATTTGGGTAGCATTTCCCCTGTTTATATGCCTAGCCCGAATTCTCAATTCAGTAACCAACAACACCAACAACAATACCAATAGTATTAACATCATTTCCAATACCGACGTATGCCATAAAACAGCCCGCATTAATCGTTTTCTAAATTTCTCAACCAACCAAATTTGTGTTATAACTATTTAATAATTTTATTTCCGTAAAGGAGTCGAAATTCATATGAACAACATCAATAACAACAGCCTTCACATTTTACAAGGTAAATACATTTATTTTCATCCAAAATTCTTCAAATCTCCTTCCATAATTCACAACACCACACACGAATTTATCGGACTATTCCCTCCGGCTAATCCGTTAAAATTCTAAATAAACTCGTTAAGAATGAAAAGGAACCGTATTCATACCTTAAGCATGCAGCCCCCACGTTATCACTCTTCTCCTTGGTTGATTTTTAGCTCAAATTGAAGACAACGCAGCGTACAACACTTTTCTCTTCATGGGCTTCGGAATTCGGGGCTCAGATTTTGGTCAAAATTAGTTTTTCTTCTCTCCAAGGCTTTTCTCTCTCTCTTTCCAGAATTTTCTGGTGTTCTTGGTCTGAAAAATGAGAGGCAAGGGCTGAAATTTCACTTAAATAGGCATGGGTCATGGGCCTAACCCGATTGGGCCCGGTTTGGGCCTAGCCCATTGACCTTTTCCCCTTAAAACGTCCATATTTCCTTATCCCGATGTCAACTGTGGGTTCACGACCTATGGTTGGAAAGATAATTCAATTCTCTACAACTTTTATACTTGGTATTTTTCCAAATTCCAAACTTATAATACCGGTTCTGCCCCTCGAAGTCAGATCACCCGAAAACGTTACTTAAAAATATTTGCTTGGAGGACTTCCACTTTGATTTGGCTCAAGGGTCCTTCTTGAGTTATGTTTAACTTCACATACGTGATTCATAAAATTGTCTCATGTCCCAAAAAAATCTCAATGTGTGGGCCCCACCTCGAACCTTGCTAATAATCCGACGTACAAAATACGAAATATAATACTGTCAACGTGAGTTTAAATTATGAAGCAACAACATGATTGTCAATTTTTAAGCACGTTAATAAGGACCTTCCAATTGGTTGGAACTGCTAGAAGAAAATAATTTTTGTGATCACTATTCATGGTCTTCCATCTTAGCTTGCCTTGGCGAATATGGCTCCTTTGGTTTTCTCCAAGTTTCTTGAATTTTCTAAGGGTGAGAATGATGAAGATGATTTAATTAGTCATCTTCTAATCACATATATAAAACATCCATGTGGCCCATGGCCCACACCTATGTGGCCTTACCACTTGGCCATTTTTATTTCATGAATTTTAACTTTCCAATATTCACTTTTAACCCCAAATTTTCCTTAATATTCCATGCCAACAAAATCATAAGCAACTCATGTCTTAAAACAAAATCGTAGTTAAAAGTCTCCATTTCGCCTCCCGGAATAGTCTTGTCCTTAACTTATCATGGTTAACTCGGATTGTCCCAATGTACCAAACACGGGATATAACAAAAGGTATGTAAGGCTAACCCTTCTTTCTTAAGGCAAGATTCCACTGTTGTACACCTATCCATGATGACCCCATTCCTAGAAGTGCTAAAGTTTATAATTCTTGATACTCTTATGATACCATTGTCTCGTCCTACGATAGTTGGTATTTTAGGGAAAGGTATAGTGATGAGGATGACAATGTTGCTTTTACTTGTGTATTCATATATATAGATGAAGCTATGTTGTGACACCGAGCTTATATGGCGGGGTATGATATCTATTGCGCGCACACCACTGATTAGTTGGGTACGGATAACACCGAGCCTTGTTATGGCCGGGTACAGATAGCACCGAACCTACATAGTCGGGTATGGTATTATTATATGTGTATGTGTATATATATGTATAAGAGGTCTTCTTTAGAGAAAGGCTAAGTAAGTATGATGAAAGTCTCAAAAGGTATAAATAGCTCTTCTACTTTATGTTATCCTTCATTGTCACGACCCAACCCCGTAGGCCGTGACTAGTGCCCGAGCTGGGCACCCGCACACACCCATTAACCATAATCACCGTATAAACAACTTACACATATACAAAGGTCGTATGTTAGACCATAGCTAGCACGACCGAGATCTTATACAAACGAAAAGTGAAACGTCGCCCCAAAGTCACAAATATATATATACACATATTTGTCAAAAATCTAGCGTATAATATCACACATATGCCGGTAAGGCTATCATAGTATAGGGGGACGTCAAAAGACAAATCACGGGTTCCAACCGAAAAGGGGGCGTCCCCGCCCCACGTATGTCCGGGCCCCCAAAAAATCTTTTTATGACGGGACGGGGGGCCCCCCGTCCCACGAAAAAACATATACGTATATTAAAAAAAGAATCGGGACCGTATAGGGCCCGGGGAAAAAGGGGCGCTCCAAAAAATTTTTAGAAGGAATCCCAAATTTTGGGGGATCCCAGCCCAA
>NC_081344.1:51927830-51937811 GCF_029784015.1 Lycium ferocissimum
TTATTATTTCGATTTTCTTTATTATTTCTAAGATTAATGAAATTATAGTAATATTGTTATCGTAGTGTTATTTGATACGATTTTAGCGTTAGGTATATAATCTTTATAGTCTTTGGTAAAGGTATAGACTTTTCTATTAATTTTGAGGCTTCGTGTTGAGCTAAGGTCGATTATAACTATGAAAGAGTGATTTCTTTTAGTTCTTCTACCGTCTTTTTTAATTCCTTAATATCACTAGTTAAAACTTGTACTGCTATGTTATTTTAGAGACTATTTGGGTTGTCTTTAGTTCTATCTCTTTTTTTTTTCGTAATAGCTTTAACTAATTTTTCTATTTCCGTCTTTGTAGGTAATTTTTCTAGATTAAATTTGTTAACTAGAGTACGGACTTTCCTTTCTAATTCTAATTCTTGTGTTTTTAAGTAATCGAGATTTTGTTCTACTTTTTCGAAAGTTTTCTTTTGCTTAGTACGGGATGCTTCTACCTCTAATATTCTATTAGTGTTTTTATTATTTTCTTGTATTTTTTCACTAAAATTTATGACTAAATCTACTAATCTGTTCAAATCGTTTGTCTTCACTATGTAATATATGGTCTCCACATCGAAATTACACTTTATAATACTATGATCTTTTAATGCTCTATATTTCTTTTAGGCATATTCTTAAGTCTAAGTATTCTAGATTTTTTGATGTATCTATTTTTATAGCTTTATTTATTATCCTAACGGAATCTTTATTTTACAAACTTTCTCCGGTACTATATTCTAGTTGTATATCTTTCTATATCTTCTCTTATATCCCGTAATTCCCACGTTATAGCGAGATTGTTTCTTCGTTAATGCGACTTTGTAAGAGTCTATTGTTTATTAGTGATGATAATGTTTCGAATTTATTATTTCTAAATATGCACTTAACGCCTTTTCTACTTGTCTATATTCTCGTCTTTTCTCTATATCTCTATATAATAACCAATGATCGATATCTATTTGTCTAACAAAGGGTAGTGTTCTCATATAATTAATATGGTCTAAATCGCTTGTGGTTCTTTGAGGTCTTTCTATATATATATATATATATATATATATATATATATATATATATATATATATATATATATATATATATATATATATATATATATGTATGTATCATATACATATATCATATAAGCAGCATGCAGGAGAGCCCAAGGAAAGTTATGTCTCTATCGGAGTGACGTAAGGTCGGTAACCTCCGATTATATTATGGAATAATCATGATCGTCATGTCTCACCTTGAAGGAACAATTATTATAAGGTGAGACTATCAATGAATAAAATTGAGAAAGTTAGGAAAATAACTCAATATTCTCATAAAAACATCGATCTCATAACTTGAGACATTTATCTATAAAAACATCATCATCATACTCATTGTAGAAAATATTCTCACTTTTAACATCATCATTATCACTAGTAAAAACATGTTCGTCGCTGTTATCACAAGAGCTCACATAATCATAACCTTTGGTTTGGAAAATACGAGCATTTTGGAAAGACATTTACGGGTTATCGGGAAAGGAATCATGCTTTGGAGTCATAAACATCTAGCTTTTGGAAACAAAGAAGTTATCAAAACATTTATGGAATCGTACCACAGGAATCATGCCTTAGAAAGAAAAGGACAAGCCTTAACATACCTGTTCAGCTTCCAATTATTTACACTTATTCGTCCGAGCTCACAAGTCTACATTTAAGAGGATTCACACAATCGTTAGACTCATCGTAGTATATTTGTACTAAGCTCTCAAGTCAAACTATTTTATATCCTGCTGAAAATTGGGTAGCATCTCCCCTGTTTATATGCCTAGCCTGAAATCTCAACTCAGCAACCAACAACAACAACAACAACAACAACGACAATAACATCATTTCCAACACCAATATGTACCATAAAACATTCCACACGATGTTTTCCAAATTCCACAACCAACCAACTCGCTATACAATTATTTAACGACTTTATCTCCGTAAATAAACCAAAATTAACATTAATAATAGGAGATTCATACCTTATTCTTGTTAAAAAAGCGATATCTTCAATATCCACCTTGAATCCACCGCAAAACCATACTAGAATCACATCCATGCGTTTATCCGAGCTTCGATTAATACTCCGTCGCTTGAAAATTGTTTACTTTGTGATCTCCTCTCTCTCTCGCTCTTCAATTTTTTGGAAATTTCTAGACTAATCTGGTTAAAAAAAAAAGGTTTTTACCCTTTAGATAGGGTCAAATTAGGGGGGTCACTGTAGCAATTTACTATAGTAGTATTGTAGCAAGCCGGTACTGTAGCACGCGTTTTTGCTCTGTCAGCTGAAGTTGTAATGTCCATAATTCTCTACTCCGATGTCGTATCGATGAGCGGTCTGTTGTGTTGGAAAATAGACTCGACGAACTTCATTTTAGGCTTTTGTTTCACTTCAAAACACTTCATATGCTAAGAGATATTCGATCCCCAAGTTGGACTAGAAGTTTCACACAAAACATTGCCCATCCTTTCTCCAAAGTTCGTACTACTTCATTTCTTCCACTCATTTCCTTATAAAACCTTCCAGTATACCTTATATACATCCTTCACTTATTAAATATACTTAATAATGTTTGCTTTTTATATTCCAAAGTGGTTTTACTTAACCCTAACTCAACGTACTTATGTTTCAAATTTAATAAGTGCTTCTTCGAAGATACGGGGTGTAACACCTATGATAGCCCTGAGGTGGGTTAGATTACTTACGAATTCGATAGGATCATTGAATAAAGGGGGTTTTACCAGAAGAATATTACACCTTGGAACTTTCATTTTTGTATCATTGTGGTTATAGTGAATTTCCAACAGCTTACCAAAGGGTTATGAAATTCTCGAAAATTATGAAGTCTTGAATGAGTCGACGAGGGACACCTATGACTAGACATCTCGGATTGAATTTATCTGGACTCTACAGATGTAAATCAATACCATTCTCATGGTCACATGGAAGAAAGAAAGTGGGATAGATTTGCAAACCATGCAAGACTTAATATCATTATTGAGCAAGAAAAAGGATCGACGAGACTTAGAATTTCAAGTGAAAGATTGGGTATTCTTGAAGGTGTCGCCAATGAAGGGCGTCATGAGATTTGGCAAAAAGGGCAAGCGTAGTCCCCGGTACATTGGACCTTGTGAGATTGTACGCAAGATAGGCCAAGTGGCTTATGAATTAGACCTACCTGCGATTTGGAGTCGATCCATCCAGTTTTCCATGTATCGATGCTTCGTAAGTGTATTGGAGATCCTTCTAGAATTGTGCCAATAGATGATGTCCAAGTTACTAAACAATTGTCATATGAAGAATTCCCCATTGCTATTTTAGATAGGAAAGTACGAAAGCTCATAACCAAAGAGGTAGCTTCAGTTAAAGTTTTATGGAGGAATAATAATAGAGAGGAAATGACTTGGGAAGTCGAAGAGGACATGAAGTCTAGGTACCCGCATTTATTTTCACCTTCAGAAGAGATTCAGGCAGAGACACCATTAACCTCAGGTATGTAATCCTTTTCTTGATGTTTACTTGGTCGTGTGTGGCCATGGTTATTGTCGTGTTGCTATAGCTCTGTGAGGTGATGTATTTTGGGTTGCAGTGTAGGATGGTAGTGCCATATTATAGGGGAAACTCTGGCGAATTTTTTTTGTAGAATCTCAATAGTCTATCATTCGAGGACGAATGTTTCTAAGAGGGGAGAATGTTACACCTCGTAGTTTCGTCCGTTGAGATTAGTTAGGCGTTAGATGTCCTAATCGTGAAAACAGGAGTTACTAGGATATATGAGATTACATGTTCCCATATTATGTTTGTGGGGGTTTAAGCCCATGAAATGAGCTATGGAAGGATTTAAGAACAAACAAAAAAGGAATGGAGTTTGTGGGAACTTTGGTAAAACTTGGCAAAATTTTCAGACAGAATTTTAGTCCAAATTGGTGGGGCCATATATCCTAGAATATGAGGATTTTTGGTGCGTTTATTTTGTCCAAATTGAAGTTCATCGAGTCTAGTTTCCAACGCAACAAATTGCTCGTCAATGTGACGTCTGAGTAAAAAGTTATGGCCATTCTACAACAGACTGTCTGAGCAGAAAATTTCTGCGGACCATTTGACGGCCCACAAGAATTTTGACCCCCGTGTACCCCGCGGTCCGTCAAATTGACACGACCCGGCGTCAAATGGTCACAGTGACCCATATTTGACTGGGTAGTTCTACAGACCATTTTGACGGTCCGTAGGAATTTATACGGCCCGTCAAAATGGGTGCAGAATTGCCCGACGGGAGTTTAAGTTCCGCTTTATATATTTCGTTCCACTTCATTTGGACATATTTTTTTTACCAAATCAGATCTAAAGGCTCTCTAAAAACCCTCTCTTCCACTCTATAAACCAATCCAAGAGAGATTAAATATCAAGAGGCAAGAATCAAGATACCCGTGTGCTAGAAGTCTTGCTAGGGTTAATAAACTCCAAGAATTCTTTGGATATTGAAGCTAGGGTTTTCATATAAGTTGATAAGCTTGATTCAAAGCTCATTCTTATGAGATAGAAGGTTAGTTTTCATACTTATTACATACTATCAAGAATGTTTATTTGTTGAACAACTTAGGTGGAAGGAAAAAGTGGAAGATGAGTTCTAAATGTAGTTTTTATGAGGTTTTGAGTAGAAAGCTAACTTGAGTTATGATTCTTAGTATAATATGGGTATAATATTGCTATGGAAAGTAATAATGGTGATGAAGACGCATTATATGAAAATGTGCTAAAATGGGTATGAGAGTCTTAGCATAAGTTAAACACAAGGATGAATTTTGAAGGCTAAATCAAATGTGAATACTTTATTATGATATTGTGGATATTATTGTGGTTGTTTGGGAGTTGTTTTGTGATATAGTGGAAGTTGACGAAATAGGGGAAATGCTGCCCAATTTTCATTAGAACATGAATTACCCTAGTCTGAATTGAAGAGTTTCATTAAGGCTTAACCATGGTATGAATCCTTCTAAATGTAGATTATTCGAGCTTCAACGGTGAACGCTAAATAGTTAAGGAGATAAAGAGGTATGTAAGGCTAAACCTTCTTTCATTAAGGCATGGTTCCCTTGCTATATATGTATATATATATCCTTTCATGAGTTCCATAATGATTTATAAATGACTACCTCTAAGAGTACCAAAGCTCATGATTCTCGATACTTTCACGATACTAGTACTTCCTTTATATGATAGTTGATCCTATAAGGATAGATGTAACGAAAACGATGATGGCAATGATGTTGATGATACTTTTGGACTTTTATGTAAATGTGTCTATATATATGACTATTATATAACACCGAGCTTATATGGCTGAGTATGATATCTATTGCGCGCGCGCGCACCGCAATTAAGTACGGATAACACTGAGCCTTGGTAGGGCCAGGTATGTATGACACCGAGCCTTGTCATGGCCGGGTATGTGAAACCACCGAACCTTCATGGTCGGGTATGCTATGGATGCGAATATGTATATGAATACAAATATGTATATGAATACGGATATGAAAATGGATGCAAATATGTAGCATCATGGACGTGGATATGTACACGGATATGGACATAGGTATACGCATATATGTATGCACACAAGCACGCATTAGAAATGGAAGGTCCCTATGAAAGACAAGTAAGTAATTATGATGATGGCTCTACTACTCCCCGAATCCCCCATCCTATGCTATTTCTTGTCTTTGTCTCTTATGCTCATATTGTGATGTTGATTATGCTTTACATACTCAGTACATTATTCGTATTGATGTCCTTTTGTTTGTGGACGTTGCGTCATGCCCGCAGGTGGATAGGGAGACAGGCTTGATCCATAGATATCTTGCTCATGGACTACATAGAGAAGCTTCATTTCATTCCGAAGCTACAGCTTTTGGTACTATTCTTTTGTGTACATACCCATGGGCAAGGCGGGGTCCTGTCCCGCCTATATGATGTGACATACTCTCCGTAGGCTCGTAGCGAGTTGTGTATGATTAGATGTCCTTAGCCTTGTCGGCTTATATTTTGTATATCTTTTTGATAGCCTCGTCGGCTTATGTACATTGATATGGGCTTAGTTGTTAATGATGTTATGAATGTATTATCGCCCAACGAGATTAGCATGAATGATGGATAGAAATTATGATTAAGCTATGTGGCTCACCTAGATGAAAAATGTGAATGTACGATGAGGGGTGCCTGGGTGGGTTAGCACCGGGTGCCCGTCATGGCCCTCCAGTTGGGTCGTGGAACATGGCATGGATAGAAGCTCACCCTCAGATCTGATCGAGCAAACTAGCTTCAAGCTAGAGATGTAATCTGGATGAAATTTCTGGGACACAATCTGCACTCAAAAAGGTTGCAGCAAGGTAGTATCAGTATAAACACTATGTACCGGTAAGCATCATAGGCCGACTAAGATTAGTTCATGCATGTAAGTATAAAATCCACAAGATAAACAGATAGGCACTTAACACTCAAATCCAAGTCACAGAATATCCCATAACCGAGTCACAGCCTAAGATGAAGCTTCTAAACCACAAGTCTGTCAAGTTTTAATAACCTCACCTGATAATCACAAGTCCAAGTTCCTTCCCTAGGTAGAGTCACTAATCCACAATTTAACTTAGTCAATAATCATACCAATACCACAACAGCCGTTTCAGCAAACACACCAAAATCAGAACTAAACGAGCCATATAATAATGCAAAATAAAATGTAATGATATGCAATGAAAAATATGATGATGTGCAATGCAACGTAATGCAATGCACCGGCCAACTACACACTTTACACACATGCTACTGATGTCATAGCTCATAGTCATGACCTGCAGGGAACCCATGGTGTCCATGTACCCTCGTTTCGAACCCACTCCTAGGGCCCGAGCCATAAATCCTCCGCCTCGGAAAGAACCTCGGTCACGGCCATATCAGTATACCTCTCGTCTACGAAAAGAACCTCGGACCACGAGCCCATAATCTAGGTCACATATGTGCCTTTCCATAACACTGTCCCATCACTCCCAATGATCAATTCATCAAGTACCATGTATCAAATAGTATCACAAGTGCAATAAGAAGATTATATTAACTTCTTCACTAACTTCACATTACAATGTATGTCTCAACGTATTACAGTTCATCAGTATGTATGGACTATGAACAATTAGCAATATCAATGTCAAGCCAAGGCATCATGCCGCAAGTCTTCCAAACCATTTCCATCATGCATGAGGGTATGAATGCATAAATGAGTGTAAACGTGTTAAATCAATGCAAACCAATAAAGCAACGGTGAAGGTACAAGTCACAAAACCACAAGTCATATCAAGACTTAGATCAACTCAGCCATGAAATGAATTATACAATCGTCTCAACCAACATAATAGTCTATGTCCCTCTTTATTTCCACACGTAAGCAAGTACGCCTCAAATTAAGTCTTGTATTACTAAGAAGCTCCACTTTTCTATGTATTATCATCAACAGTAAATCATACATCAAGGGTTCCTCTACATATTATCATAAATATATAAATCACAATTCAGGTCTAAACCCAGTATTCCTTTCTTTCTCCAATGATATATGTCACAATAAAAGAGAATTGAGTACAACACGACAATACAGGTAATAAGTCTAATCACAATAATGGGGCAACGAGCCACCATCAACAACAATCAACCTAATAGAAATCCATCCCGAATCGCCACAGTATGAATACAACTACACCTCATATTTTAGTACATAAAGTAATGGCGACGAGCCTATAAAAATCATAAGTCATACAAACCTAGCTAATATCCAACCAAACACCATGTCTGAAGACCTAATCATGCTTTCTCCCATCAATTCTACACAATACATATGTTTCGCTAATCAAAGTATAACTAAAGTAAGCCATAACCTACCTCGAATGCAGAACAGAAGCCATGAACTACTCCACACGATTCTTTTATTTTCGAAGCGCCTCATAACGGTCAAAGTCTAACAATATGATGTTAAGTAAGCAACAAACCATGTATTTAAACAAGAACAACAATTTGGGGAAGAAGACCTACTTATGTCACGACCCATCCCCGGAGGCCGTGACTCGTGCCCGAGTTGAACACTCATACGTACCCTTATCCCACATTAGCGTAATAATAAAATAAACATATATAGTAATAAAGGAATATCGACAGATGGTGCACAAAAGTGAATATGGCGCACGAAGGCCGATCGTGCCGTCACCAAATATATACAAGCCCCAACGTACACAAAGCTCACAGAATATATATACGAACCTACTGCAGACATATCTCCGACCTACTGGACCGAAAACATAAACATATGTGGGACGGGACGTGCCCCGTCGTACCCATAAAATCCATATATATATACATAACAAAACAAGACTATACCAAAAGTGCAAGCTCGAACAAAGGAGTGCTGGAAGGTAGGCCCCAGTAGATAGCCTAAAGCGGGCGGATCCGCAAGCGTGTAGCCCGGTTCCTAACGGGCGGCATGAAACGCAAAATTTCCCCGAAGAGGAGGTCGGTCACGGGAAATGTCACCGAATATGTAAAGCAGAGACTGTAATAAATAAATTAAGATCAGAACGGGTTATGCGGGGAACAAACGGAATACATAAGTAGTCAAAATGCATATCGAAATCATAAACAATGTATGCAGAAACATATGCAAAACCGGTCCCGATAGGGACTCGACAATCGAACGCACGCACCGACACCGGCACCACAAACTATAACGGATCATGTCATAATAAATGGCCATATCGGATCGAATCAATAAATATCAACATAGCGTACGGCACATCATACACCACAACCCATGCACGTATTATACACCGCCCCCTCACACGGAGCACGGCGAATAATGCGGAGAAATACGCTTGAAAACATATCCCGGCCCGGCTCGGTGTGGGAAACATTGAGGCATCCACGAATGGAGTAGAGAAACTGAATGCAATAAAATACCACATAGATTTCCAGAGACTCAATGAAGCATAGCGAATGACAAATCAAGCAAAGGACTCGGACGGAATCATATTAAGTGAATTGCGGATGTCACGGTGGACTACGGAGAAATAACCTTTCGCGATCATTTCCATGTTCCAAAGTAGTTTATAGGACTTAAGGAAATATTTAAAACAATTTTCATTTAGTAGTTAAAATAGTAGTTAGAACAATTCCTTTAGAGCCGCTCGAGGACAAATCATAAATACAAAAGGGTAAAATCGGAATTAGTAGGCCCACCTCGGGACAATCAAGCGATGGGCTTGAATCATGTATATTATGCCTATGGAACCACCTATATAGGTCCTAGGGACGTTCCATAACTTCCTAGGCAATTTGTATAAGTTTGCATAATTCTTTCAATCAAAACATACTTAAAAGATTCAATTCCATTGAACGAAAAAGGGGCATTTTCGAATGCGGATTCCGATGAATTTAACACTTCTCGAGATGCAAATCCGATCCTAGTACCCTTAGGTCATGCCAAGAGAGGAATAGAAAGCTTTACATACCTTTTGCGCCTCTTACACTTTCCAAGACTCACTTCGTTTCGCCAAAAAATGCAAATGGTCACGTTGACCGATTACTTATTCATGAGACTTACAATTTCCAAACTTAACCAATATCGTTCTATAAAAATTTGGGCATCATCTCTCTATACATATAGCATCCCCGAGATTCAACTAAAACTCGAATATCAACAACAACCAAACCAACAACATTAATCCACAACTAGAATCACTTATGAACATAAGGAGTCTTTTTTTCTACATAAGGCGACAACTTCCAAACTAACTTCACATTTCCAAACCAATATCAATATTTCATCATCATTAACCATCAAGATCATTCTAACATCATTTGGAGACATTATAT
>NC_081344.1:51937911-52007518 GCF_029784015.1 Lycium ferocissimum
TAATTTTACCCTTTCCAATAGATTTTAGAAAAAAGCTTCCATTTTTATTAGAGCCCTAGTCTCAACATGCAATTTCAACCATAAGAAATCAAATTTCTTTCCTAGAAAGTGATAATCTATACTCCTAGATGATTAATCAACAACCCACCAATTATTTAAGGGTTTACTAATTCTAGGGTTATAGGGTTTTCACCCACCATTTATGGACCTTAAACTAATCATGAAACTTGAAGAAGAAAGGAAAAGGAACAAATAAAGATAAGGACTTACCCTCCAAGATGTTTTCACCAATGAATGGAATGAATTTTGCCTCTTTCTCTCCTGAAAACTGACTTTGGGGTCTTGGAAATAATGGGTAGGAGTTGGGGGGTTAAAATAGGGCATTCTTTGTCACACCCCGATCCCACTAGGGTGTGATGGGCACCCGACCCCATATTCGGAGCCGAGCGAACCCTCGGACTCTTAATACACACATATTCTCTTTGGATTCTTAAGTCAATTGAAGGTAAAATACATAGTAAAATTTTCAAAATCTTTTCGTCGTTTCTCAAATTAAACACAGCCTGTAAACATAAGGGCTCTGTAACATAAGGTATAATAAAAACATATCGGCTAGTGAGGCCGTTTTCAAAACTGAAACTCTAGACCCACGACTCTGTCTGCAAAGTCTCTAGCTGTGATCAGAAATCATAGCACATGTACGCCGACTCGGCAACTCTCCAGGGCAAATGGAGCTTGCCAACTTCGCTGGGTCATCTTCTATAATGGCTTCTACTCGTTTGGCTGTACCTGCGCGGCATGAAACGCAGCGCCTAAAAAGGGGCGTCAGTACGAGCAATGTACTGAGTATGCAAGGCATGGATGGTAACATAGAAAGAGACGTAATCATGTGCAACAACAAGATGGAGGTGTAGTATATATCATGTGAGAGATAGTATCCCTGTACATACGAGACATATCATGTGTAAGGGAGTAAGTCGTACATATGGAACATGTCACATGTAAAGCTGTAACCTGTACGTATGGAACATATCATGTAAAGCAGTAATTGTACGTATGGAACATATCATGTAAAGTCAGTAATCGTACATATGGATCATATCATGTAAAGCGTAACTGTATACGTGAATGCCTGCGAGGGCGGATGCCACGCATGCTTATCTGGTCATATCATGTCATAGCGCCGAACAGGTTGCTCACCCACATAGCGCCGAAATACGTCGGCTCACCCATATCCCCCGCGTCCGGCATACCGCGTCCGGGATGATTACGCCGCCGACCAGGAGGCAATGCAACATGTGTCCCTTCCCTCCCCATATATCCTCCCCCCTCCCCATGTACATATGCATATTTAGCATGCATGGGAGCCCAAGAAAAGTTACGTGTCTATCGGAGTGACGTAAGGTCGGTAACCTCCGATTATATTATGGGATAACCATAGGCGCTTGCCTCACCTGACGGAACTAGTACAATAAGGCGAGACTATTGAGGAAGAGTAACATCACGGAAACATGAATCAGGATCATAACATATCGTTTCATATACTTTGGAACCCTTTAAAAAAAATAGTCATTATCCAAGAAATAACTTAACATTCCATATCGTCGTGTTCATGGTAAGAACATATCCTTGACGTATTCGTCATAGACATTTTTCTCATGTTTGGCATCATCCCTGCCATCATAAATCATATTCGTCGTTCTAGTCATAAAAGCTTTCAAAATCATAAAACTTGATTTTGAAGAAAAATAATCATTTTGGGAAAGTATTTGTAAACTTTTAAAAAGGAAATCAGGCCTTAAAACCATTATTTCTAACTTTTGAGAATGAGAACGTTGTGGAAGCATTTATAACATCTCGTATGAGTCATGCCATAGAAAGAAAGGGCGTAGCCTTGACATACCGCATCGCGCCTCACTAGCTACGCTTATCCATCCAAACTTGTTAGTCTACATTCAAGAGAGTTGACATAATCATTAGACTCATCACCATATACCTATCTCAATCCTTCAAACAAATTCATTTATATCCTGCCGAAATTTCATGCTATAAAGATCTCCTCTCGTAAATATACCATCCCCCGAGAATCTAACTCGCAAATTTTAATCAACAATAATCCGGAAATTCAACCCGGCCAAACCAACAACAATACTAACAATCATACTAACAACATCACTAATTAATTCAAAACAACCCAACCATTATGCAACACTACCCGAACCCTTCCAATTTCAATGGAACAACAACAATACATTTCTTTCTTCCAAATTCATAAACTATACCAACAACAATTCCAAAAATACCAACATTAACCATATTATTTCCAACTTCAAAATACTTCATAAACATTCCATATGGTGTTTGTCCCATATTTCCATCACAGAACCATTTTATAACGATTTTACAGCTCCTTCTCCGTAAATAAACCAATATTAACACAAATAGAAAGAGATTCATACCTTTCCCTCGATAATAATGCTATATATTTACTCCTCCACCTTGAACTTAAGCCACAAAGCCTCAATACGCAGCTTTGAAGTCGCAACTATACGCTCGTCGGACCGGAATTTGGGAATTATACCCGGGTTTCGGCTAAAAGTTGGTGGTGGAAGGTTGGGAAATTTTCTAGAATATTTGGAATGTTTTTGGTCTGATTTTTTTGGTGAAAATGAGGGGTTAAGCCCTTTATATAGCTGCTCCGAAGTCACCGTAGCAAACCTGACTTCCCATCGTAGCAACATCGTTCATCCGCGAAAATTATTTCGAGACCTAAAACTTTTATACACCCATCTCTTTATTTGCATACCTGGATATGTCCAAAACTCCATACGACCGTATAACTTATTCAACATCCCAAACTTTTCCTTATTCCAAATTTACCCTTAACACTCCATACCAATGAAAAGATGAATATGCAACTTGTGCATTAAAACAAAAACAAAACCGATAATTAAAAGTCCTATCCACAACTTGTCGCAATCCAACTTAAATTATTCCAACGTACAAAATACGGGATATAACATCCTTCCCCCCTTTAGAACATTCGTCCTCGAATGTTCAACAAAGCCTTACGGGGTCTCATGCGCACTCGGGGAGCTCTTTTTCATAGCTATTGCCATCTTCCATACTATCTCTTAAGCTATCCAATACCATTCCTTGTCATACCCTTTTTCTTCATACAGGCCCACTTTCTGGCGTCGTGTCATTCAAAGGCTGTGCAAACTTCTCACACTACCTTAAACATTATCTTGACTTTTATCCTCTTATAGTCGGTTTTCCCGATCCTACTAACTTACTTCAGTAAGGGTTTTATTTGTAGCCCAAGCGCCCATATCCAACACACTACCGTATTGTCACGACCTAACCCCGTAGGCCGTGACTGGTGCCCGATCTGGGCACCCAAACGCATCTATCGAACGCTATCTCAAGTTATATCAAACACGTCCGTGTATCCAACCGGGGCCGACAAGGTTATGTTCCAAATTTGGATAATTTCCGAAAAATTTTATAGAGCTTCCTTTATTTTTACGGATTATCTGTAATAACTCGCACGCAGAAAATTAACAAAGGCCACATTGTGGCCAACAACACAACATATAAATATATATATATATATGCGGACCGGCCGCCGCGGCGAATGGGGTCGCCCAGACACAACATATACATACGCATCCGTACAGTATGACCCTAACCCACAAACATGTCCACGAGACTCCTGCATGGATGTACGTAATCACATGACGGGACGGTGGCCCCGCCGTACCCCCGAACAAATACATACACATGCAACATGTAGTATATTTATACCAAAATATATGAGCTCGGAAGAAGGAGCACCCTGCGAAAGTGTAACGGTACGGCCTAGGCGGTGGATCCTCAACCGAGCGGCAAGCATGCGGGCATGAAACGCCCCGAAGAAAAGCGGAATATGTACTGAGTATGTAAAGCACAGAATACAGTAAATAGAACCACAACCGAACTGGACTTTATCAGAATAAATATAGAAATCAGGGAATCAAAAAAACTTGCCTGTGAATTATATCTCATGCATATCCATTTCATGTCATCACATCATTATATACATACAGCGTACCCGGCCCTCTAGGGAGGGACTCGGTAAGTAAAGTCATGTAAACATCATATATAGTAATCATGAAGTCATGTAATCATATGCATATGCCGTACCCGGCCCTCTAGTGAGGGACTCGGTGAGTAGGATTATCAAATGCCATCCTGGCCGCCATCTCCATACCATCACATCATCAGATCATCATATATGTATATATATATAGCGTACCCGGCCCTCTCGTGGGGGACTCGGTGAATAATGCAATGAGACTGTGCACGATTTCCACACTGCCGCCCGGACTCGGTGAAAGACGTATTAAGCTTGCACGAGCGCAGTAGTGAGAATACCATATGCAATATAAAACATACAACAATCTTACGAGAGACTCGGAGGGCGTAGCATAGATTGTATCTCATAGCGGACCTTTAATAATAGTCGAGCATAAGTCTTTCTGATGTCGAAATATTTCATATCGAACAATCTTTCGGAGTAATTGCAAATTCCAAAGTAGATCATAGGACTCAAATAGATAAATATAACAATTTATTCGTAGAAATTAGAAAGGTAGCTAAACTTTCCTTAGTTTTTATTTTCAAGTAGTTCAAGCGGAATAATAGGGGAAAAATCCGGACAAAGGGCCCACCTCGGTCAAATGAGGTGGCGTATGTAAATTGCACATGTCAAACTTCATAACGTCATTCATGAGTATCTTAGGACAATCGGATTTCATTTGCACAAGTTTTAGAGGTTTAAAACAATTTCTCTAGCTATTCACACAATAAACCATTCAATTCTACTGAATGAAAAAGAAGCGTTTCTAAACGTAGACTCTGAAGAATAGAGTTGTCCGACCTGATCCGCCCCATTCTACGCGGTCTCTTAAGATTTCATCCACTCCGTATACTCTAATTTCCCTTAGGCCACCCTAACTTCTCATTTACTTCTTATGTCGAAATTTGTAAAACTTTTTAAAACTTCCTGGGGGGGGGGTCACCCATCCCGAAATTTCCTCACTCAAAGACGCTTAACTTTGAAACTTTGAGGAAATACGATGCTTTAGCGCCCGTATGATTGTGTCCACCTCACCGCACGACCTTCAGCACATAATATTGAGTAGGTCGGGGTCTTTATCATATTCCCAAAATGCCCTCACAACACATCTCACCGGCTGTCTTATCAATACGTTCCTATTCGTCACGGTTCTTTTTCCTTCATACCCTTATCTTAGTCATGTCACTTTATCCAAACCTGCCAATCCTTTCTAAATCATCGCCTAGTAGCACAAGTCCTTCCAAATTTCTTACTACCATATTTCCACCGACGTCTTATTTCCTATGTCACTACTCATTCCATGCCTAACTTATTCCTAGAGCAGGCTTGCATTTACAAAATGCCTTAGTCAACTTTCATCGCTCGCTATTAACATGACTTTTTCGAAATATCTTCCAAACTTATATCTCATTCTCGTATTATTTCCGAGAAAAATTTTGGCGAGCAGTTTCCTCCGTATTCCTTACTATCCAAAACTCCGCACGCAGAAATACCAACATCGCCTCACGTGGCCATCATCATATATACACACATCATATCATATCATATCGTATCATAGCCACATGTGGCTCTCAATATTCATAAGAGTCCAAAATAATGGGCTTACCTCATAGGCCAACATGACCACACGTGTTACCCTTTCTTGTTTACTTTCCCTTTTCAAACTTTTCAACTTTACCTTTCAATCGTACGTCAATACCGTGCTCAACATATGCCTTTCATACCTTTACTTACCTGCGTGCTTTATAGCTTCCCGCATCATTAATCGTCTTCCTCTGTCAATGCCATTCTCCGCCGCAATCACAAAGTTAGCGTAAAGAAATCTCATTTCCTATGACTTGGCTTTATGGCACGATCTAAGGAGTGAAAGAAAAGTAACCACCCTAAATGCCCCGTAGCCCCTCGTTTATAAACGTGGCCGGCTTCACACCATAAAATGTGACTCTACCGGACACGACTTTGCACAACCCCAGACGAACCGCTCTAATACCACTTTGTCACACCCCGATCCCACTAGGGTGTAATGGGCACCCGACCCCATATTCGGAGCCGAGCGAACCCTCGGACTCTTAATATACACATATTCTCTTTGGATTCTTAAGTCAATTGAAGGTAAAATACATAGTAAAATTTTCAAAATCTTTTTCGTCGTTTCTCAAATTAAACACGACTTAAAACACGTGGCTCGTAACATAAGGTATAATAAAAACATATTGGCTAGTGGGGCCGTTTTCAAAGCCCGACACTCTAGACCCACGACTGTCCGCAAAGTCTCTACCGTGATCGAAATCATAACACGTGTACGCCGACTCTCAAGAACTCTCGTGGCAAATGGAGTCCAACTTCGCCGGGTCATCTTCTATAATGGCTTCTACCGTTTCGTTTCGTACCGCGGGCGGCATGAAACGCGCGTCGCCCATAAAAAGGGGCGTCGCACGAGCAATGTACCGAGTATGCAAGGCATGGATGGTAACATAGAAAGAGACGTAATCATGTGCAACAATGCGTATGGAGGTGTAGAGCATATCATGTGAGAGAGTATCCCGTACATATGAGACATATCATGTGTAAGGGAGTAAGCCGACATATGGAACATGTCACATGTAAAGCCGTAACTCGTACGTATGGAACATATCATGTAAAGTCGTAACCTCGTACGTATGGAACATATCATGTAAAGTCAGAATCGTACATATAGATCATATCATGTAAAGTCGAGTAACTCGTATACGTGAATGCCTCTCCGAGGGCGGATGCCATGCATGCTTATCCGGTCATATCATGTCATAGCGCCGAACAGGTCGGTTTCACTCCACATAGCGCCGAAATACGTCGCTCACCATATATCCGCGTCCGGCATCCCGCGTCCGGATGATTACGCCACCGACCAGAGGCAATGCAACATGTGTCCCTTCCCCTCCCCATATATCCCCTCCCCCTCCCCATGTACATATGCATATTTAGTACGTACGGGAGCCCAAGAAAAGTTACGTGTTCATCGGAGTGACGTAAGGTCGGTAACCTCCGATTATATTATGGGATAACCATAGGCGCTTGCCTCACCTTGAAGGAACTAGTACAATAAGGCGAGACTATCGAGGAAGAGTAACATCACGGGGAAACATGAATCAGATCATAACATATCGTTTCATATACTTTGGAACCCTTTAAAAAAATAGTCATTATCCAAGAAATAACTTAACATTCCATATCGTCGTGTTCATGGTAAGAACATATCCTTGACGTATTCGTCATAGACATTTTTCTCATGTTTGGCATCATCCCTGCCATCATAAATCATATTCGTCGTTCTAGTCATAAAAGCTTTCAAAAATCATAAAACTTGTTTTTTGAAGAAAATAATCATTTTGGGAAAGTATTTGTAAACTTTTAAAAGGAAATCGTGCCTTAAAACCATTATTTCTAACTTTTTGAGAATGAGAACGTCAGGAAGCATTTATAACATCTCGCGAGTCATGCCATAGAAAGAAAGGGCGTAGCCTTGATATACCCGCGCTCGCGCCTCACTAGCTACGCTTATCCATCCAAACTTGTTAGTCTACATTCAAGAGAGTTGACATAATCATTAGACTCATCACCATATACCTATCTCAATCCTTCAAACAAATTCATTTATATCCTGCCGAAATTTCGGCAGCATCTCCTCTGTGAATATACCATCCCCGAGAATCTAACTCGGCAAATTTTAATCAACAATAATCCGGAAATTCAACCCGGCCAAACCAACAACAATACTAACAATCATACTAACAACATCAACAATTAATTCAAAACAACCCAACCATTATGCAACACTACCCGAACCCTTCCAATTTCAATGGAACAACAACAATACATTTCTTTCTTCCAAATTCATAAACTATACCAACAACAATTCCAACAATACCAACATTAACCATAATATTTCCAACTTCAAAATACTTCATAAAAATTCCATATGGTGTTTGTCCCATATTTCCATCACAGAACCATTTTATAACGATTTACAAAATTTACCTCCTTCTCCGTAAATAAACCAATATTAACACAAATAGAAAGAGATTCATACCTTTCCCCTCGATAATAATGCTATATATTTACTCCTCCACCTTGAACTTAAGCCACAAAGCCTCAATACGCATTTTGAAGTCGCAACTATACGCCTGTCCGGACCGGAATTTGGGAATTATAATGGTTTCGGGCTAAAAGTTGGTGGTGGAAGGTTGGGAAATTTTCTAGAATATTTGGAATGTTTTTGGTCTGATTTTTTTGGCTGAAAATGAGGGGTTCCCCCTTTATATAGCTGCTCCGAAGTCACCGTAGCAAAGACCGTAGCGCCGACTTCATCGTATCACTTCGTTCATCCGCGAAAATTATTTCGAGACCTAAAACTTTTATACACCGATCTCTTTATTTGCATACCTCGGATATGTCCAAAACTCCATACGATACCGTATAACTTATTCAACATCCCAAACTTTTCCTTATTCCAAATTTACCCTTAACACTCCATACCAATGAAAAGATGAATATGCAACTTGTGCATTAAAACAAAAACAAAACCGATAATTAAAAGTCTTATCCACAACTTGTCGCAATCCAACTTAAATTATTCCAACGTACAAAATACGGGATATAACATTCTTCCCCCCGTCGGTAGGGGCGATCACCGGATCACTACGGTTGTACTGCTATAGCGCCCTTTGAGTCGTTGCCCGGCACCGGTGGGCTCGATCCGCACTAAAGAGAACTATAACTCCCTCATACGGTGGCCAAACACGACGATTATTTTTCCTATAGATTCGAATTTTGATACGGATCTAATGGTTCAAACCTCACCCAAAACAAAGGTCGGATGATCAATCTAGAGCAGTTCCTATTCATAGACCTCCGGCGAAAATACCGAATATGAGCGCGACAAAACCCACCCATCTGAAACTCTTTGGAACCTCACCAAAACTTGTGGACAAGTTCAAAATTATATTAATAACATTTTGGAACTTTCAAAACATTGACACGGGGTCATCCTAACCCGACGTTGACCGTGGTCAACTCTAACTCGTTAACTTACCTAGCTTCTCTATCAATGACTCAATTTACACTCGAACCTTGCAAAAACCAACCGAATAACTTCATTAAGTCATAGATCATACTAACGGGACTCAGGGAAAGGGTCAACTGGTCAAAACACTATAACGACCAAACGGGTCGTTACACATACCCAAAACTAGATAAGCTCGAATACAAGATGGTGGAGAATAATCTTACATTAAACGGAAAGAACAAGATTTATTCACCCTACTTCAAGTTAATGAAACCTATAACTGAACATCAACAAGAGGGAAATGGGTTCTACTAGTACCACGACTTTCTTGAAGGAGGAGTTAGGTCGAAACCTTGTAGATCTTCACTTGGATGGTATGGGAGCTTTTAGACAGCTTCCTTGGAGCTTAGGAACCTATTTTGGAAAGTTTAGATGATAAATGAGGTCATCGTTAACAACACATTTATAACCGCCCCCACCATCTAGAGTTTGCGGTGCCATATGTGGCCACAAACTCCAAATTCCCCACCGCAAACTCTAACCATAAAAATCCCTAAAGATCAAGGTTTCGTGGCAAACTTGCTGTTACACCTCAAAAATTTCCGCGTCATTTGTGTTGTAAGTAAACTAACATAAGCCCAGAGAGGTTATGGGATCTTTATAAGGTTAAGGAATACTTTTAACAAGTGCTAAGCAAGTGTCTAAAGGTTTCGGGATAAAGCAGATCAAAGAAATTAAGTTTGTCAAAATTTTGGAAAAACATGGCAAAATTTTGGATAGAAGTTTTTGGTCCAACTTGAGAGAGGCATATCTCCTAGAATATTGTCACGACCCAACCCCGTAGGCCGTGACTGGTGCCCGATCTGGGCACCCAAACGTATCGATCAACATAATCTCAAAACATAACGAACACGATCAAATATATAACGGAAGCCGATAAGGCTATATTTCAAATTAGATAATTTTCAGAAAATTTCGGCAGAGTTTCCTTTGTTTTATAGACTAACCAAAATAACCCTGCACGCAGAAAATACCAACAAAGGCCACACAGGGCCACAAAATAACATATACATATGCGGACCGGCCGCCGCCAACAGAATATCATATACATATGCGGACCGGCCGCCGCGGCGAATGGAATCGCCCAAACACAACAGATACAAACACAGTCATACGGGAGTAGGCACAACCCACAAAATATGTCCACAGACCTCTAGACAGACAGCCAGAATCATATGACGGGACAGGGCCCCGCCGTACCCCAAATAGTGCAAATATACGTCAGAATATACATGACAAGGATATATACCAAAATATAAGCTCCGGACCGAAGGGAGCAATCCAAGACGTAAAAGTGTAGCCTACGGTGGAGGATCACCGGCGTCGTATCGTGGCATGAACGCGACCCCACGAAAGGGGTCGTACGAAAGAAGTGCGAGCATGTAAAGCATAAATACGAAGTCCGGATTACAAACAAACGTAATAGAGATACGGAGGGAAAATATCAAATTAATATAACAAAATACATGCGAAAACATATGTACAAAATGCAACTCAAAATCATGCATAACGCTCGAGGAACGTGGTCACCACTCCGACGCTGGTGCCACAACACAGCATACTCCAGAAGGTTTCATATTCCCGTACATCTCCAAACATGTCACATCATACAAACCGTATCATAAGCCATATCACAGCATAACTCCAGAACGGTAACCGGCCCTATGGCGAGGTCTCGGAAAACCGTAACACAGCATACTACCGAATTTAACATAAGGCGCACGATCACAAAACCGGCCCGGGAACCGGTGAACGAAGTCATAGTAAGGCACGAGCGGAGTCATGAGCAAACAATGCAATTCGTATATCAAAATAAACTTTCAAAACTTAATTACTTCATAAGTCAATTTATTAACCAAAACAATCGGATAAATGATTAGTACGGACGTTTATTCCACAAAATGTTTCAAAGAGGTATATATGGTTCCAAAACATAGCATAGTATCCCCTAGGGGTCAAAACATTATTTCATAAGGAGCGAGTTTCGAATCGGAGACTCTTTACCGAAGCTTATCCAAAAGGGATCTTAGTAGGGCAAATAAGGCGTCTCGGGGCTAGCGGGCCCACCTCGGGGGCAAGTTGAGGTGGCCATCATAATTTATGGACGTGTAGAGTCTATAAGTTCATACATGAAGGTTTCAAAGTAAACGGATCATCTTTACATAGTTTTCGGACGTTAGATTGCTTTCCAGCCAAAATAGAGTCGCTATGCTTCAATTGAATTGAATGAATAGTAGCCATTTTGTAAATTGGATTTCGAGGAGCAGAATTGCTTCCGGGGTTCCGATATCAACCTAACATACTAAGACATGCCAAAAGAAGGAGTGGGGAGCTTTACATACCTTATATACGTCGTATGCTCACCCAAAACTCAGATCCGTTTCGTCCGAGAATCCGTAAATGGTCAAAGTTACCAATTAGAGATTTTTAAGTTTAAGGATTCCCTTAACTTCATTTTCGTCTACCGAAATTTCGGCAAAGCATTTCTCCTATATATATATCATCCCGAGACTTAGCTCGGCTCAATAGACATCAATACAACAACCCACAATATCCCAACATCACAAATCACAACAAAATCGTTCTAACGTCAATATTCTTTCTTTCTACATAAACTAACAACTTTCATCAAACTTCACAATTTTAAACTAATATCAACGTTATCATATTCATTTACTCATTTAGAGTTGTTCAAACACATTCCAATAATATTCCAAGCGATGTACGCAAATTCAAGAAGTTCGTCGCTTTCCATCTTCCTTTCAAAATGTCAACAATTCCGACGAACATACTAGTTTGCATTATTTTATTCCGAAATTCATTAACAACAACCATAAGTCATATCTAAAGTCTTCATATCATAAATATACAAGGATATACGCAATATGCCAAAATCATACATTTTCCCAAAATAATCCATAACCATTTCCAACGTTAATTCGATTCGTTAAACATTCATTTACGTCATAAATACCACAACAACGCAACTAACCAACCAAACAAGCTTGAATTCATCCCACTTCCCTTCCATGTAACTCACGGCCAACATGGCCTTTACACACACACATGCACGGTTTCATACACATGCACCAAAACTACGGAATTCTCGTCTATTTTCAATTCCTATCATATTCATACAACTTCCATAACACAAGAGTGGGAAAATTCTTACCTTTTCTTGAATTCCAACTTCGCCGCAAACGTGCACCTTATTCCAAACTAATTATATCAAGTTGGAGAGCGTCTTGCGTACTCTACAAATATGGGAAGAGCAAGATTTTTGGATTAGGAACGAAGCAAGAAAAATTTTTGTTTGGTGGGGGGCATTCGGCCGAATGGCTGGTCTTTAGTTTTTTTTTTTTGTGTTCTATGATTTTCTTGAAAATTCTATAGCCAAGCATACATATATATCATATGATTAATGATCATGTGCAAGTCACATGATCATTAAAATGGAACTTAGGCCAAGCCTCTTGGCCGGCCACCCCTATAATTTGGGCCCAATTTTTTTTGAAATTTTCTTGGCCCAATTCGTAAACTCGCTTTTGTAATTTCCGAAATAAATTTTCAAAATTCCAAATTTGCCCTCGGCCTTCCCCGATGTCTTAACACCAATAATTTCACAAACGACATCAGCATATTAACTAAAATCAATTTATTTCCTTATAACATACAAGTCTTAATCGTTCTCATAATTTCCGATTATGCAAAAACACGGGACATAACAAATATGAGGAGTTATTAAATTCATAACCTATGTAAATTCAATTTCAGTGAGTCTTCTTTCCAATGCAACTGAAAATCGTAATTATGAAGTATGGGATGAAAGTACAGGACGTACTTTGAAGTACGGCCCACACTTTTTGCCTGTACGTTGCCCCAAAATTCCAAAAAGTTTAAGCTGGTGGACTTGGTATATATATTGATTTCCCATGACTTGGGGTCATTTTATCTCATCAAAACAGACCCGTCTAGACCCCTTAAGCTCTCCCAACCATTTAATCATCTCCAATTATCCAAAACCTTCTCAAGAGAAGATCAAACCTTGAAAACCCAAGCTAATTTATGGAGGGTGGATGTTCTTACTTTCACTTGGAGTTATGGTGATTAGGTCTTGGAGAAAGTTGTGTGGGTTGAAATTCTTCAAATATAAGGTATGTTCTTCATCTTAACTCTTATGTTGAGTTGATTTGAAGGTTTAGCAAGTCTTGAAAGTGAAAATAGTTATGGAGGAAAGATCATAAAGTGTTGTGTTATAGTTGTTGAGTTCATGGACTGTTTTGGGCATGTTGTGGCTGTATTCTTGAGCTAATTTCCATGCATATGGATAGTATTTAATGTTGTTGGTGTGTTGATGAGATTATGCTCCTTGATTGGGAAGAAAGGAAGTGTATATTGTTATTGTATATTGGTATACTTTGGGTTGTTTGGTGTATATTCTTTGTATGGGTAGTGAAAAGAGTATTTAAGGATTTTTGTAAGCTTGTTGTTGTTATTATGGGTTGTTGTATATGTTGAGGTGATCGGAGAGTATGGGGAAATGCTACCCATTTTACTTTAGAATCAAGTTGTCGTTGATATATATGATATACTAGCACCATCTAAGTTTATATATGTATTCCTTGTTATAGAATTGGCGTGCTAGTTGTAAGTTGCTTGGACGACTTGAGGTATGTCAAGGTTGTCCCTTTCTTTCTTAGGGCATGATCATTTTGATACAAACCCATTCATATGATATCCATAATGTCCTTATTTTTTTTCTTCAAAAATGCTAGAAGCTTATGGTTCTTGAGGTTCTTATGATATTCTTATGGTTATTGATCTCATTCATTGATGTTGATCTCATCTTATGATTATTATTCCTTCAAGGTGAGATATGTTCATGGTGATAGCTCCATTATGATAATCGGAGGTTTACCGACCTCATGTCACTTCGATAGAGTCATAGCTTTTCTTTAGGCTCTCATGCATGCTTTATATATATGTATATATATGTATTTTCTCATACCGAGCCGATAGTCGACCGGCTACGGCACCTATTGAGCACACCACTGCAGTGGGTATTTTATGATGTTACCCCGGACACGGGATGATGATGATATGATGATAACACCGAGCCTATATAGCCGAGTACGGTATATATATATATATATACATATGTATGAAAATGTTTTTTTTTAAAGGCAAGCATGCATGACATCTGTCACGACCCGACTAGGGCCATGACGGGTACCCAGGGCTAACCACCGAGCACCACTCATTCTATTACTCATTTACGGTCATTTATTAATCTCACGCTTATAGTCATAAAATAACCATTTCTGCTTGAAACATATTTACCTTATATACATAAGCCCTCCGGCTATCAAAATATATATACATATACATACGATGAGAAACCGTGAGACCATACTACCCACACATACGTATCTACGAGCCTCTACTAGAGTACTAGACATATGGACGGGACAGGACCCCGTCGTGCCCACAATACATGAATATACACAAAAGAATAAGTCAATGGCACCTCCGGAACAATGGAGTGCCCACAAGTCAGCTAATAGCTCCTACGAGTCTAGATCACCTCCCTGTCTACCTGTGGGCATGAATACAACGTCCAAAGAAAACGGACGTCAGTACTAACATTGTACTGAGTATGTAAGGCATGAATGAAATGAACAAAATAGAGAGATCATAAGACATAGGATGAAGATATAACCTGCGTAACTTTTAAGTGTGGATACATTTCATACACATACCATGCATAAGCATATTATATGTATTACCATAGCGCATACATCATCATATCATATATGTCATCATCGTTAACCCGCGTCCGGGTAACTATCGTATGCCGCCCACTAGTAGTGATCATGTCCGGCCTTCCAGGCGCGGTGGAATCATAAGCAGCCCGCCTTAGCAGTGACATGTCAGGCCATTTAGGCACGGTGGAATCACAAGCAGCCCGCCTTCGCGGTGACATGTCCGGCCATCTAGGCACGGTGGAATTGTATCATCGTGCATATCATAGAATTATCATTATTATACTCTCATGGCATATCATGACCTTATCATAACTTAGCATCAATATGCATTCATCATCAAAACATGCATTAGAACTTGGAGGCAACTATGGCTATGTCGGGTGACATAAGGTCGTAAACTCCCGATTACATTATGGAGTGATCATAATCGTCATATCTCACCTTGGAGGGACTAACATTTTGAGGTGAGTGCACGCAAGGAAAACCATCAATGGAACTATACTTAGAGTCATTAGATTGTAGAAACACCATATCGTATTCCTAGCAAGAACTTTATGGAATTAGCATATCATGGACTTTAGAACTTTTAGGCTCAACTTATAGTCATCATCATCATGCTCGCATCGGATCTCTTTTCTTTGCCTTATAAAGAGCTCTTTATAATCATAGACTCATAATTTTCGATGTGTAGGAAAGTCATGGAAATGTAGGAAAATTCATGCCATGGAGTCATGCCTTAGAAAGAAAGGACTAACCTTACATACCTCTTTCGTTTCGCTATTCTATCGTTTGATCGTTCTCCTTCGATGCTCGCGTTTCTACCTTCAAGAGAATTTGCATTAACATTAGCTAATCAATTATAAGAATGTGCTTACTAAAGCTAGAGAAAATTAGGCAGCATTTCATTTGTTTATACAACTTTCCTCGTATTACATATCAACTCCCAAACATCTATAACAACATTCACAATATTATAGGCAACAATCATCATTCATCTACATTATCCACATTTCTCAATTTCACTTCAATTTCTCCATAATCATGGTCATAGTTCACTATTGTGTTCTCTCACATATAATGCTTATCCCATGTTCTTAATTTCATTCATAACATATTTACAATCACAACATATCAATATTCATGACTCATTCCAAACTACTACTCAAAATGTCACTATTCTTACATTCATGACCCACTTTCTACTTCCTTCTACAATCCAAGTCTTTTAACCTCTCATTACCTTAAACAACATGGAATGATCATAAAACTCACCTTAGATAATGGAAGAATAAGCCTTGAGTGGAAATACTCTTCTTGCAACAAAACCCTAGTTCACTTCCATTGGAATTTCTTGGCTTAGATGAACTCTAGTGAGCTTCTTACACTTAACTCTCTTGGTTTGATAAAGTTGATCTTAAATCTCTCTTGAGTTCTTATGGAAGAAGTGTGGAACCCTCTAGAAGCCTTGAGAGAGATGAAGAAGTGTGGGAAATGAAATTAATGAAGTGGGATCACATTAATATAATTGGACTTAACTCAGCCCGTCGGGACTTCCACAGATACTTATACGGTCCGTAGAACATTGCACGACCCGTATAAGTGGTCGTGGTTCACCACCAGGCAAACATCATCTCTGCTGGGTGTTATACAGACCCTTATATGGACCGTATAAGTCGGTCGTATAACCCCTTTCCCCTAAAATGATCTCCGTCATTCGTTTGATCTCCAATCCTTATGGAACCTTCTTGACACTTGTTTAACACCTCGTTAACAATATAAGGGACATTATAACTCTTCTCCCAGACATCATTAAATTGTCGTTAACTCATCACTTGTAAATCCTTTTCGATTCGTAACGTATACCTTGCCTTTCTTAGCAAACTTTCTTCTCTTGTTTCGAATGCCTTTGAAATCTCAATTAGGATCATCAAGTGCTATTTCTTACTTCTCGAAACATCATATACTTCGTGCCCTTCACTAGTCTATTCACTGTACATGAACGGAAAAATTTTTGAGGTGTAACAACATCCGCCTTAAGAGGCATTCTAAGGTACAGGTTGATCTCTCTTATCTTATGTTATCTCCATATTTTTTTATTATGTTGTTATTCATTCCTTACATACTCAGTACATTATTTGCACTGACATCCTTTTGTTTGTGGATGTTGCATTCATGCCCGCAGGTAGACAGGGAGACGGTTCAGACTCTTAGGCTACTATCTCAATGGTTGTACAGGGGCACTCCACTTGTTCCGGAGTTGCAGTCCAGCTGGTATAGTTCCTTTATGTACAGATGGGTATGGCGGGGTCTTATCCCGTCCTTATTATTTTATGTACTCCAGTAGAGGCTCATAGATAGATATGCCCAGTTAGATATTCTATGACCTTCTCGGTCCATATTCTATTATGTTACTATTTTGATAGCCTTGTCGGCTTGTATACTTGGGCTCATCTTGATGACGTATATGTATATATTTTGGGCTGGTGTCCCTTACAACTGATGATATTTATGAGTTAGCATGATGGCCCACTCAGGTATGGATATGAGATATATGTATGTTTTATGGTGCTCGGTTGGTTAGCTCCAGGTGCCCGTCATGGCCCTCTGGTTGGGTGGTGACACTTGCGGCCTAAGGTGCAGCCTCATCTCCTTATATAACGTCGCATCAGCAACCTTCTTCGGCGGACTTCGTCGAAAAGTGCTTTTTTCATTCTTTTGACCTCTACTCCCTTACGACACCTCCTTAATATTTGTTTTAACCCATCACTATCCTTACAAGGGACCTTAATCCCTCTGAGCTCGTGTTGGTCTACCTACGACGCACCCTAACATGAAAGTCGGGGTGTAATAGGAATCATTTCCCCTATGTCTATCACAAATCCGTCAGAACCATTATCTCTCGACATATCACTCTAAAACAAACTAATCTACAAAGATCATATCGAGTCATAACCGTGTGAACCATCATCATATATGGATATGGATGATCACATAAACATGAATAACAAATACATTTCAAACATAACGATGAACTGTGCATGAAAACACAACTAGCTCGATTATCACAAGTATATGAGTTCAATGGAGTGATATGCACATAAACAGGCAAAATAAGTCATATAGCTATCTGCTAATGCCAACATGCTTTGGCATTCTCAGATTACAATCCATAACTACACGATTATGTTATTACCCATACATGACACTGGTACTCGTACCAATTCCCATCACATCACGGGTACGAGATCCTCTTCTTTTACCCATACCCCTTATTTTCATCATTATTATTATTATCTTACCGAAAACGTCCTTCGAACAGAGTATAGAAAGTCTTAACATATCTCCAAGCCGAGCAAATAAAATCACAAAAGAGTCTTCCCCTTCCGAAGTACCTCGGAATACTCCCAATCTATCAAATACGCGATGTACGTATGGAAACAAGTCCATAGGCACCCATATTGCTTTATTAATAATCCGGGCCAAAAATTCAAACTCGAGCCCCCAAGGGAAAAATTGGAATTTTGTTTGAAAATCGATTTACCCATAACTTATAAAGTGTAAATCCAGAAAATGATTCAAATCCAACCTCAAATCAACCTCTAAATTGAAGAATTTCATATTGTTAACTTTAGGGCTTAAAACCTACATTTCTACAAAATCATGGATAATACGAATTTACTACCTAAAATGGCCGCATTTGCAGACCCATGGCAGCATTTGCGGTTGCACCAACACGAGCAATAGGCCGCCAAGGTAAAATTACCATAACTCTTTCATACGACCTCAGAATTCGATGATTCTTGTTGCTACGAATTCGAAATCACAATACAGATCTAATGGTCCAATCAAAACACAATTTAGAGCTCCTTTACTCAATGTCGTACCATTTATGCTCAAAGTAACCACGACAAAATGTCAAATGCGAGTGCGACACAACCCAAATCCATGCAAAACTCATCGAAATATAGTCAAAACAAGCAGACAAGTCAAAAATCATCATATGAACTGGCAAGAATGCTCAAACCTCGATCCGAGATCTTTTAGTCAACTCTTTAACCGTGGTCAACTCTTAACTTCCATTTCTACTAAATTGCAAATCAAGTGTCAGAATCACTCCCAAGCCCCTTAGATTCGTCCAAACCATCAAGCGAAGTCATAAATCATGTTCAGGACCTAATAAAACTTTCAATACTCCATTCCGAGTTCGTTGACCTCCGATGTAGACTTTTGCCAAACCTTTCCATTTTTTAACTTAAGAACTTCCAAAATTAGACTTTCTTCTCTTATACTCATCTGATTGCAACAGGAATCATGCCACCCATTCTCGCAAGTTAAAAAACCCTTTTTAAAGCTGCGGGAAGGGCCATGTAGGGAAAAAGGCACTGGCGATGCAGACCAGCCATGCACCTCACCATTAGATCTCCTGAATCAACAACATCTGACTCAGATGGTTCCGCGAATTCCACTATTATTAGGGTCTAAGTCCACACAAAAAATAGTTGAGCAAGTGTAGTATAAGTACAGGAATCACATGTTCCTAGTATATCTTATAGTCCAACAATGATGAAGTAGTAACGAAGTTATTAAGGAAAATCTTATTTCAGCATAATTCAGCTTTCCTTATTCCGAATTGTAATTAACAGTGTAGAAGGATAAATCAAGTACCGAGTAGAGCCAAATATCAAATAATCAGATAATCAAGTAATCAGCTAAGAAGATGTCACGACCCAACTCGAGGGCCATGACGGGCACCCAAAGCTAACCTACTGAGCACCACATAATCATACCTGAGTAGGCCATCCTGCTAACTAATAAACATCATAAGCTATAGGGACACAAGCCCAAGAGATATATGCATCTATAGATATATGTCATCAAACTGTTCCCGTAAGAACAAGCCGGCAAGGCTGTCAAAGTGATGCAAAAAAAATATGGGCTGAGAAGGTCATAGAACATTTTACTGTGCATATCTGTATACAAGCCTCTACATGGAGTGCATAACGTAATAAGGATGGGACAGGACCCCACACCATGCCCATATATACACAAAGCATCATACCACACTGATCTGCAACTCCGGAACAAGTGGAGTGCTCTTTGACAATCGCTGAGAAGGTAGCCTACGGGTCTGATCCGACTCTCTGTCTACCTGTGGGCATGAACGCAGAATCCATAAACAAAAGGACGTCAGTACAAATAAATTACT
Organism: Lycium ferocissimum; assembly: GCF_029784015.1. NCBI lineage: Eukaryota > Viridiplantae > Streptophyta > Magnoliopsida > Solanales > Solanaceae > Lycium > Lycium ferocissimum. The sequence continues at coordinate 51,958,107 of NC_081344.1, forward strand.
GAGTATGTAAGGTATGGAAAACAACATCACATAGATATGAAAGTAACAAGAGATAAAAGAGATAACCTGTACATCTGAATGCCTCCTAAGGCGGATGACATGCATGCTTTCTTTCTTTTTTTTAAAAAACATTTTCATACATATACATATATCATAATACCGTACCCGTCCATATAGGCTCAGTGTTATCTGTACACAACTGCAGTGGTGTGCACAATCGGTATCGTACTCGGCCGAATATAGCGCGGCTCGGTGTGAGAAAATACATACATACATACATACATACATATATATATATATATATAAAGCATGCATGAGAGCCCAAATAAAAGCTATAACCTTATCGGAGTGACGTAAGGTCGGTAAACCTTCGATTATCATTATGAAACTATCATCATGAGCATATCTCACCTTGAAGGAACAATAATCATAAGATGAGATCAACATAAATGAATAAAATCAATAACCATAAGATGAGATAAAAAATATCATAAGAACATCAAGAACCATAAGCTTCTAGTATTTCTAGGAATAGGGACATTATGGATATCATGTGAATGGGTTTGTATCGATAAGATCATGCCATGAGAAAAAAAGGAATAGCCTTAAAATACCTCATGTCTTACTTAAACACTCAAAGTCTATTCTCCCCAGCTTGCAAGTCTACATTCAAGATGATTCACACTAAGTTTAAGTCGTCAAAACACTTATAAGATCAAACTAAATTATTAAGTGAGCTAACGAAATTTGGGCAGCATTTCCCCTGTATTATCTACTTCTTCCAAATCCAAAACAACTCCCAAACAACAATAACAACATCAACAAGACCATATCCAAGAGGTTACACTCAAATCAATTCAAAACTCCTTTTTCAAATTCAATCCATAACCAGTACTTCAACTTAATACCTTATAACTTCTGTACCATAATTCTCTCCATTTCTAAGACTTACTAACCCCCAAATCAACCCAAAATAAGTAATAAGAAGAAGAACATACCTTTTTCTTGAAGATCTATAGCCACACACAACTTGCTCCAAGATTTAATCACCACAACTCCAAGTGAAAGCAAGAACATCCACATTCCATAAACTAGCTTAGGTTTTTAAGGTTTGATCTTCTCTTGAAAAGGTTTAGGATGATTAGAGATGATTAGAAATGGTTGAGGGATCTTGAAGAGGGCTGGGGATCTGATTTTTGGTAAAATAATGATCCCAAGTCGTGGCCCCTTTATTTTATAAAAAGGGAAAATTTTCCACCGCCTCAATTTCACGGTACACTTTCACGGACCGTGAAAAATTTTAATGGTTGTGAAAGTGGCCGTGAAATTGGTTATGTGTATCCTCCTCACTGTCACCGTTTCACGATAGAAAAAATTCCATTTTCACGGTCCGTGCAAATGTCCCTACTTCTCAGATTTGCGTTCTGTCAATTGCATTGGAAAGAAGACTCGCTGAACTTGAATTTATACAGGTTATGCATTTTGTAACTCCTCATATTCTAGAAGACATACCTCTCTCAAGTTGGACCAAAATCCTGTCCAAATTTCTGTGAAGTTTTCCCAAAGTTTTAACGAACTTAATTTCTTTGATTCGCTTGATCTCCAATCCTTTCATAACTTACTAAACATGAACTTAAACCGTCATAACCATAAGATAGGCTTGTATAATATCATACAACCTTGAATATAACTCCGGTGTCCACCACTAGGACAACTAACATCCAACGAATCTCAACGTACAAAACTACGAGTGTAACATCTTCCCCCCTTAGAAACATTTGTCCTCGAATGTTAAACTCTCAGGAATTCTATAAAAAATTTGGCGGAGTTTCCTCTGTAACTATAGTACTACCAACCTGTCACAATGACCTAAATATACAATGCCACACAGGGCTACAATAAACAATAACAACAATGGCCTTACACGACTAATAATCATAAGAATTGAAACACTACGCACTTGAAGGCAATTGTGTCTCTGTCTGGATCTCCTATGGAAGTAGAAATAAGTGCGGATATCTGAATCTCATATCTTCCTCAGCTTCCCAAGTTATCTCCTCGATATTCCTGTTCCTCCAAAGGACCTTAACTGAAGCTACATCTTTATTCCTCAATCTTTGACCCTGCCTATCTAGAATGGCAATGGGAACCTTTTCATATGACAGTTGCTCGTTGATCGAAACATCATTCACAGGTACAATTCTGGAAGGATCTCCGATACACTTACGAAGCATCGACACATAGAAGACCGGATGGACTGATTATAAGTCTGGAGGTAGATCTAACTCATAGGCCACTTGCCCCACTCTACGTACAATCTTGTAAGGTCTAATGTACTGAGGGATAAGCTTACCCTTCTTGCCAAATCTCATAATGCCCTTTATAGGAGATACCTTTAGAAATACCCAATCATTAACTTGGAATTCTAGATTTCATCGGCGATTATCTGTATAAGATTTCTGACGACTTTGGGCTGCCAATAATCGGTCCTGAATAAACTTAACCGTCTCCACTACTTATTAAATCAAATCTGGCCTTACTAACTTAGATTCCCCCACTTCATACTATCCGATAGGTGATCTACATTTCTGTCCATATAAAACTTCATACGGGGCCATCTGGATACTGGAATGCTATCTATTATTATACGCGAACTCAATAAGCGGAAAATTATCATCGACTACCTCTGAAGTCTAACACACATGCCCGTAACATGTCCTCGAGGGTCTGACCAGTACACTCAGCCTGCCCGTCTGTTTGAGGATAAAATTTTGTGCTAAGATTCACTTGAGTCCCCAAACCCTTCTGAAAGGATTTCCAAAAATTAGCGGTAAACTGCGCTCCCCTATCGGAGATAATTTATTCTGAGACACCATAAAGTCGTACTATCTCCTTGATATAAAGCTTCGCATAATCCTCAGCTGAGTAAGTAGTCCTGATAGGCAGAAAATGAGCTGATTTTGTAAGCTTAACAACAGTCACCCAAAAGGAACCAAACTTATGCTCAGAACTGGGCAAGCCTATAATGAAATCTATATTAATTGCTTCCCATTTTCAAGTAGAAATCTCGATAGCTTGCAATAATCCGCCAGGCTTTTGATGCTCAATCTTCACCTGTTGACATTTAAGACACTAGGCTACGAACTCTGCTATGTCTTTCTTCATTCCATCCCACCAATAGACTTACTTAATATCATGGTACATCTTTGTCGTCCCCGGATGAATAGAATAACGGGAATAATGAGTTTCCCCCATAATCTGACGACGTAATCCTGCAACATCAGGAACACACAGTCTGCCTCGATATTTGAGAACTCTACCTACAAAAACCTCGAATGGTGACCTTTTCTTCTGAGAAGAGGTATGTCTATAATGGACTAACATTAGATCTTTGTACTGGCACTCCTTCACCTCAATTACTAAAGATGAGACTGTCGCATCCTGAATAGTAACTCTTGTATCACCCAAGTTGGATAATTGAACTCCTAGGCTAGCTAAAACAAGTTATTTTAAGTCAAAATCGTTTAAATAAGCGAAAAACGTTCGTAAATACGAAGTGTAAGGTAAGGCGTTCAAACATATTATGCGGATTGGCCCAAATGAAAGTGTATGATTATAACAAAGTATATACAAACATATGTGTATCAAAAACTAGAAGATTTTTACACTTTTTTTTTTTTACATTATCCTTATATATAAAAGGAAACTACTATTATCTGGATATTATAAGTCCGAACCTAAAATACCCATATATAAGGGGGATATATTAAAAAAAAAATCGAAATTAAATGATATGCAATAATAAAAATCTTTTATAAATGTGGGAAGTAAACACTAAATAAACAATTAAAGAAAAGAATCATACACTGGAATTCCAAGGTCAACCATATAGTACGGATTCTTAATACTAGGGTGCCTAACACCTTCCCTAGGGGATCACCAGAACCCTTACCTAGAACTTTGGATTACGAAGGTTTTATCATTGTATTTGAATAAACCCTTTCACCTTTGGTTTTCCTAATTTCCTAAAAATTAGGTGGCGACTCTTTTTCAAAAAAAGTCCGAAAGAGCACCAACAAGTTCAAAGTAGCTTTCCGAGCGCTAATCCCGCCTGCAAAATGCGAACCGTAACAGATGGTGACTCTGCTGGGGACTTAAAGGAGCTAACTATAAGGATTCCAGTATAATATGAGTTTATTTGTTTTAACTGCTTATGTATTTATTTTTCTGCAATTATAACTGTTATTGCATGCATATCATAACTCAGCCACTCTTGGCATTTATTTTACATTTTGTTCCTAAGGTGACTTTACGGAGCACGCGGTCCTTTCTTCACTATAAAACAAAATACTTTCTTTTGGAACCGTTATGAGGCAGGGTTTATTCGCGGTAGTCTAACAGCCCTAATGGTTCAGCCCCAGTTCTCCGCTCGGGTTCCCGGTCATTTCTAAAAGCCCACTCTAGTGATAACTAGGATAGAGCTAAGCTAAATACCTACTGAACTAGGCATTCGTACTTAGACAAGCCTTGGGTATCTCAGACCTACCTAGGGCTTATTAAGAAGACTACCTTGTGATCGGACAGTCTATGACCCGAAGACGCTGCATCTTATTTTATATGCTATATGGAAACATGTTTGTGCCTATGTGTTCAACCATTGGCCCTACGAGAAGGGGGAATCTTAATAGTGTTTTGTTTTGTAGTTGGAACAAAGAATTCGGCTCGACATTATCCTCGAGGCCCCGGACCTGCTTAGAGCTTGGTGGGAATGGTTAGGAGATGCTTATTGTCGGACTATTAGTTGCACCTTGGGTCACTTGCCCTCTATTATGACCATGAAAGATCCCCCAGAGCTAATAGAAATGTTAGCCGAGTATTGGGATGATAAGGAAATATTGTTCTATTTTGGTAATATCGAGATGACTCCGACCTTAGAGGAGATTAGGGTTGCCATAGACAGCAATGGAACTTGTCTAAGAAGGCGACATAAGCTGAACCATAATTTTCTATTCCCTCATAAGCCATCTATTGCTCAAATTCTGAAGCACCTTGCTTTGACCGAGGCACCCTGGTCACATTAGCCTACTATAGCCTTCAGAGACGTGTATCGAAGATTCGAGGATGTTACTGGGTATACTTTGTATCAATGGGAGTTCAAATGTCGAGAAGTGTGAGAAGCCATTAGGCCCTTAGCATTTTCCATCGCCTTATTGGGTACTATGTGTTACACCTCGAAAAATTTCATGTCATTGCCTAGTGAATGGGATAACGCAGGGTAAGGAGTAAACGATGTTTCTATAAGTAATAAAGGTTATCTAACAATTTTAATTAAGATTCCAAAGATGTTGAAAGTAAGAGAAGAAAGTTCGTTAAAGAATGTTGAGCACAAGTTGTATTTTGAAGAAGGATGTGTAATGTATCGAGTTAATGTCGACTTGAAGATGTCTTAAATAAGAGTTATAATGCTCCTTAGACTTGTAATGAAGTATTAAACAAGTGTCAAGAAGGTTCCATAAGGATTGGAGATCAAACGAACGACGGAAACAATTACTGAGAAATGGGGTTATATGACCGCTTATACGGTCCGTATAACATTATACGATCAGTATAAGGGTCCGTATAACACCCAACAAAAAATTTGTTTCTCTTATGGTGAAGTACGGTCACTTATACGGACCGTATAATGTTGTACGGACCGTATAAGTGTTCGTATAAGCGTTCGTGGAAGTCCGACCGGCTGAGTTAAGTTCAAGTATAAAATGATGTTCCCACTTCATTATTTTCATTTCCCCCTCTGCTCCACTTCTCTCCAAGTATCTAGAACATTCCATATATTTCATTTTCAAGAATACAAAGGAAATCAAAGATTCATAGCATAAATTCAAGTGAATCAAGCGCAAGAAGCTCACTAGGATTCATCCAAGACAAGAAATCTCTTTAGAAGTGGAACTAGGGTTTTCCTCAAGTGGAGTATTGCTATCCAAACCTCATTCCTACTCAATCAAAGGTAAGTTTTATGATCATTACATTTTTTTTTAAAGTATTGAGAGGTTGAAAGATTTGGATTATGGAAGGAAGTAGAAAATGGGTTATAAACATGAGAATAGTGACATTGTTGAGTAGGAGATTAATATGAATCACGATTCTTGATATGTTGTGATTATAATTATGTTATGAATGATATTAAGAACATAGAAGAAACATTAGATAAGGGTGAATGTAATGTTGTATTATGATCATGATTATGGATGACCTTGAGAGGGAGTTGTGGGAGTTGGATAATGATGAACTTGACAAAAGTTATTGATTAAGATATTATGAATGTTGTCATTGATGATTGGGAGTTGATATATGATATGGAGAAAGTTGTATAAATAAAGGAGATGCTGCCCAATTTTCTCTAGCTTTAGTTCAAGCGCGTTTACGTTATCGATTATCTAATATTAACATGAACTCTCTTGAAGGTAGAAATGTGAATATTAGAGAGGAACGTTCAAGTGATAGAGTAGCTAAACGAAAAGGTATGTGAGGCTAGTCCCTTCCTTTCTAAGGCATGAATCTTATGACATGATTTTCCTTTATACTCCATGACCTTCTTAAATTCTGAAAATTATGAGTCTATGTTCATAAAGAGCCTCATATGAGATAAAGATAAGAGATACGTTATGAGTATAATAATGATGATGATGAGTCTAAGTCTAAAGATTCTAAAGTTCATGATATGACGTTTCTACGAAGCTAATGATCCTTTAATGTTACTCATTTTTGTTACACTCACCTTATAATGTTAGTTCCTTCAAGGTGAGGCATGATAATTATGATTACTCCATAATGGAATCGGGGGTCCTCGACCTTACATCACCCCGATAAAGTTATAGTTGTTTTTGAGTTCCTATGCATGCATTATGATGAGTACATGATGATGATATTACACCATGCCTATATGGCCGGGCAGACACCGCTAAGGCGGGCAACATATACACTATGTGTTATATCCCGTATTTTTGTACATTGGAATATTTTTAAGCGAATTGAGATAAGTTTAAGGACAAGATTATTTTGGGATAAGAGATAGAGACTTTTAATCTCCGATTTTAATTAATGCACGAATTGCTTATGAATTTTAATTGGTACAGAAATATTAGTGGAGATTAGGGATTAATTAACCATGATTAGATTATTAAGTGGGGATTAAGACTAATTATCATTAATTAGGCAATTAGTGGGCCAAGTGGACCCCACCATGGCATGGCCAAATCTGATTGGCCCATGCCTTGAGTGGGGCACGTGTCCAGCTCTTGGACACCATATATATGGTAAGTTGATGACTAGCTAATAAGTCATTTAGCTCATTTCATCTTCAACAAGTAAGGCTAGAGAGAGAGAGAGTCCAAGCACGGCCATGGCTGTCCATGGTGAAGCCCTTAATTGTTGATCCAATAATCAATTTTTCAAGGTATTCCAACCAATTGGAAGGTCAATAGTAACGTCAACTAGCCATTGGAGCAGCAAGAGTATTTATCATTTCAATCTACTAATTTCGGCCATGTTAAGGAGCTAAGTTTATTGAGGTAAGATTTGATCCTTTCTATATATTTTAGAAGGGGTTTGGACTTGTTGTAATTTGGTTAATGTGAATTGGATATAAGAAACTATGTATGTTGAAGTTGAAATGTGGTTTGAGCCGTGTAAGGGGGTTGTTTTAGTTAGAATTGGTGAATTAATTTTAATTAGCATTTTGGTTATTGTTGTCATGGATTATATGATGAGAATGAAGGAACTAAATGATTAAAGTTGAAGTTGAATTTGTTTTGTGGGCTGTTGTAAGGACTTATTGTGATATTAATGTAGTTTTCTTGCATATGAATGAATGATGTTGTTGTCGTGTGTTTGCTGGTATGATTCACTAATTTAGATGAAAAGAGTGTATGAGATAATGTATAATAAACATAGGTGGTTTGCTTGGTGTATTTGTAGACGTTCGTGAGATTATCGGGCATCTCTATGTTGTTAATTAGGGGCAGTTTTGGGAATGTTGTTATTCTTCTCGAATTGGAAGATCTAGTTAAGATTATATATTGTGTTGTTGTATTGGTTGGGCTGTTATAAGGTCGTTTCAATGAAAATGTTATGACTATGGATCATTAAGAATAACTTGGATATGTCGTAGTCGTATGTAGGTTATTATCGAATGTTGTAATATGTGGGCTGATTTGAAATGTCATGCGGGTTGTTCGGAGTGTTCTCGAATCTTGTCTTGATTAGTCTCGATATAGTACTTGAACGTGTGGTTATTGATATTAACTTGGTTGTTATGTAGTTGGTTTGAATGTAAGGGAAACGTCGTCTAATTTTCTAGAAAGGAGCTACTAACGTTGGAATACGTTTTGAATCTCCCCGTAGCTTAACCATAGTTCTTGACGTCTTAATAGAGGTTGAGACACTTCGGGCAGCGTATATGTATTGTGTTACGGATAAGCGTTAAAGGTATGTAAAGCTATCCCTTCTTTCTTTTGGCATGTCTTAGATATAAGTGATGTATGATATGAGCTTTTGGGTAATTCTATTCATAAGTTCCGAGTGTGATTCATGATCCTTATTCACTTCTTGATGTTAGAACTCTTAAGGTAATTGAGCTATTGCCTCTCAAGTCTTCTAAACGTTGGATAGTAGTCGGTATGTAAAAGCTCCTATTCTTAAAGACTCTACAATGACTAATGTCCTTGACCTCTATAAGGTATTTTATATTATTGTGATACACATCTATGACTCCTGAGGCTCTATTTGATATAGTCCATAGTGACGTTCAGAGGGTACTTAACATAACTATCGCCTTTGATATTCGAGTGTTAGTTCATTCTACACATTTCATTAAGTCTCAGATGATGATTTAGTTTGTATATGGTTGTTCATTACTCTGTTCGTGCACAGTTTCATTGTATTATTCACCGAGTCCCATGATGGGCTGGGTACGGTATATGATGATATGATGATATGATTATGGCACCGAGTCCCATGATGGGCCGGGTATGGTATACGTGTACACGACTTTATTCACCGAGTCCCATAATGGGCCGGGTATGGTATATGATAATGATATGCATGACTTTGTTTTATAAGGCACAGGTACAGTGATTTCTTGATTATCATACTTGTCTCCTGGAATCTTTACTTCAGTTATGATCTTCCTTATTGTATTTCATGCTTTATATACTCAGTACATATCTCGTACTGACCCCCCTTTCTTCGGGGGGCTGTGTTTCATGCCCGCAGGTGCAGATACTCATTTTGGTGATCCTCCAGCTTAGGACTTCTACTCAGCTGTCTTGGAGTGCTCCATTGTTCCGGAGCCTAGACTTTTGGTACAGATCCTTTTGATGTATATATATGTCTATCCAGGGGTACGGCGGGGCCCTGTCCCGTCATATGTTACTGTTGATACTCTTAGAGGTCTGTAGACATATGTGTGGGTTGTATATAAATGTTGTTTAGCTGTGTTAGTATAACTTATATTTTGGGACGTTCCCATACGTAGTGGCAGCCTTGTCGGCTTGCGTAAATATATATTTTGGGATGTTGTATGTAGTGGCAGCCTTGTCGGCTTGCGTATATATAGTTGGAACGTTTCCATACGTTATGACAGCCTTGTCGGCTTGTGTACTATGTTATCTTTTAATTGGTTGAGACTCCTCAGGAGATAGGTTACCTATATATATGTATGTGACAGTTCTGAGGCGACGTTTTGTTTTTTTTACAAGTTTCCATATTATGTTTAGTTTCGGGTTGATTATAGCTAACAGGTACGTATACGAGTGTCCAGCTCGGGCACTAGTCACGGCCTACGGGGTTGGGTCGTGACAAAAGTGGTATCAGAGCAGTTCATCCTCGGAGTGTCTACAGACCGTGTCTAGTAGAGTCTTGTTTATCGGTGTGTTGTGCACCACATCTATAAACAGGAAGCTACAGGACATTTAGGATGTTATCTTTCCTTTTTACTCTAGATCGTGCGATAGAGCTATATTATCAGGATAATCCCTCCCTAATAGATTATTATGTTTACAGCGATGCCTCCAAAGAAAGCGACAGCTGCCCAGAAGGGCAAATCAGTAGCAGAAGATACTAGCCAGACTCGGAGAGTTACTAGGGCTCGTGGCCAGTCTATGCCTGAGATTGTGCTCCAGTCAGCGAGCTCTGCTACACCACCACCTCCAGAGGAACTCAGAGCAGCAGCAGCTGCAGATCAGGGGGCGGCTCCACCGCCAGCTCCCGAGGCTCCAGTACCCGAGCCTCCAGCTCCTCAGCCAGGGGCGGAGGATAGGGCCATGAGAGATGCAGTTCAGTTGCTGACCAGATTAGCGGCAGGGCAGGCTCGCAGGCATGGATTAGGAGTTGACTATGCGGATAGACATGATAGTTTGAGGGCTCGTGATTTCTTAACTTGTAACCCCCCAGAGTTCTACGGGTCAAGGCCCGGGGATGATCCGCAGGAGTTTATTCGGCAGATGCAGCGTACGTTGAGGATAATTGGGGGTCACGAGACCAAGTACGGTGAGTTGGCTTCATATCGGCCGCGTGATGGGCCGTTAATTGGTATGAGTCCTGGGAGTTATCTAGGGGCGAGGGTACTCCTCCAGCGGTATGGGATGAGTTTGTGGAGGCCTTCCTTGGCCACTTTCTACCTCCGGAGATGAGGCGAGCCAGAGTTGATAGATTCTTACATTTGAGGCAGAACTGTCACGACCCGAACTACGAGCCGCGACGGGTAACCGGGGCTAACCACCGAATACCACTCATTCCGTTACCTTTATGCTCTCCTTCATACTATATGCTCATGATCATATAAAACTATCATAATTTAAAAAATATTTACTTTTATATATATATATATATATATATAATATATACACATACATATACATGGAGACCATGGGACCATACTACCCACACATGCGTATCTACGAGCCTCTACTAGAGTACTAGACATATGGACGGGACAGGATCCCGTCGTGCCCAATCATGAGTATATACATATATGTGCCAAAAGAATAATCAATTACACCTCCGGACAATGGAGTGCTCACACGTCAGCTACTAGCCCCTATAGATCAGCACCGTCTCCTTGCCTACCTGTGGGCACGAACACAGCGTCCAAAGAAAAGGACGTCAGTACGAACATTGTACTGAGTATGTAAGGCAGGAATGAAATAAGCATAATAAGAATATCATAAGTCATGAGATGGAGATACAACCTGTGTACTCTTATAATCATAGGTACATTTCATATACATTTATCATACATAAGCAGGTCATATATATTACCATAGCGTATGCTTTATCATATCACATATACATCATCATGCCATACATGCATCGTCATATCGGTCATATATCATCATGTCGTTAACTCGCGTCCGGGTAACCATCATATGCCACCCACTAGTGGTGTCATGCCCGACCCTCTAGGCTCGGTGAAATCATAGCATCCCGCCTTAGCGGTGACATGCCCGACCATCTAGGCACGGTGGAATCATAGCAGCCCGCCTTAGCGGTGACATGCCCGGCCATCTAGGCGCGGTGGAATCGTATCATCATACGTATCATACATTTATCATCGTACATTATACATCGTCATAGTCATCACTATCATTCATGTCATATTCATATCATGGTTTCATCATAATTTAATATCATCATACACACATCATCAATTCATACATTAGAACTTGGAAGCAAGTAAAGTCATGTCGGGGTGACATAAGGTCGTGGACCCCCTATTTCATTATGGAGCATTCGTAACATTCTACCTCACCTTGGAAGAATAGGCATAAGGTGAGTGTATACAATGGTTAACATCAATGAACTATGGATAACTTCATTAGCTTAATAGGAGCATTATATCATAGACTATAGCATCTCTAGACTTAGCTTATCATTATCGTTATCATAGTCATAACATCTCTTTGATCTCACATGGCTATTCGTGCATAATGGCTCGTGGCCTTCTTGAAGATAGGACATTTGTAATTAAAGAGGAAATTCATGACATAGGACTCATGCCTTAGAAGGAAGGGATTTGCCTCACATACCTTTGTCGTTTAGCTATTCTATCGCTTGCTCGTTCTCCTTTAATGCGCTCGTTAATACCTTCAAGATAATTCGTATCGACATTAGCTATATCGTCACATAAACATACTCATTAAAGCTATAGAAATTTGGGCAGCATTTCCTTTGTTTATACTACTTTCCACCATATTCCATATCAACTCCCACATTCATAACGACAACCACAATATCACTAACAACAATCGTCATTCATTCATGATTCGCATTTCACAATTCCATCTCAATTCTCCACAATCATGACTAAAAGTCCATCGTCGTATTCCTTCATATCCAATACTTATTTCATGTTCTAAATATCATTTATAACGTATTCACAACATCAACATATTCATTTCCATGATTCAATCCAACTACTATTTAATAATGACACTATTTACACATTTGATGACCCATTTGTTGTACTCTTCTACAATCCATGTGTTTCAACCTATAAATACTTCAAACAACATGTAAAGATCATGAAACTTACCTTAGATGATGGAGGAATAGACCTTGAGTGATAATACCCCTTTTTGCACAAAACCCTATTTTCACCTTTCTTGGATTTCTTGACTTTGGTGGCTTTAATGGAGTTTCATAGACTTGATTCTCTTCAAATCTTGTTATTGATCCTTGATTCTCTTGGTTTTATTATGGATGAAATGTTTGGAAGGTTGTAGAGGTGTGGAGAGGTTGAAGACATTGATGGAAATGAATAAAATGAAGTGGGCATCACATATATAAGCTTAGAACATTTCAGTCGTCGGGAGTTCCACGGACTGTTCCATGGTCCGTGGAACCAAGTGCTGGCCGTGGAACTGGTCGTGGTTCATGACCAGCCAGCCATCTTCTCTGCTGGCTGTTCCACGGACACATCCACGGTCCGTGGATCATGATGCTGTCCGTGGAACTTGGCCGTGGAACTCACAGTTCCACCGGAATGGTTCCCGTCATTTCGTTTGATCTCCAATCCTTATGGAACCTTCTTAGCACTTGTTTATCACTTCATTACCAATCTAAGGGATGTTATAACTCTTCTCCACAACATCCTTAAGGTATCACTAACTCAATACTTATAGTTTTCGTCCGACACACTAACTTATAACTCGATTCCCTTAACAACTTTCTTGCCTTAACTCGGATGTCTTTGGAGGTCTTAATTAGGACCATCAAATACCATTTCTTACTTATCCAAACCTCGTATTCATCATTCCCTTCACGAGTCTATTCACTTGTACGCTAAGGGGAAATTTCCGAGGTGTAACATTCTTCCCCCCTTTTGGAACATTCGTCCTCGAATGTTAAATCGTCGAGTTTTTTAGAAAAATTTTGCCAGAGTTTCCCCTGTAATATGGCATTACCATCCTATCACAACAACCCATAATATCATTGCCTCACAGGGCCACAACACAATAGCAATATAGATTGGCCACACACGACCCATATACATAAAATAAAGCATACATACCTTATCATTTCGAAGTTTCGTCATAGCTTTCTTCTGGGGGATGAAATAAATGTGGATATGTGGACTTCATCTTCTCTTCCGCTTCCCAAGTCATCTCTTCCCGGTTATTATTCCGCCATAGGACTTTGACTGAAGCTATTTCCTTATTTCGAAGTCTTCGTACTTGTCTGTCTAAAATGGCAATAGGCACTTCTTCGTAAGCTAGCTTTTCTGTGATCTGAACATCATCTACTGGCACGATCCTTGTGGGATCTCCCACACATTTGCGGAGCATCGAAACATGAAATACTGGATGAACTAACTCAAGCTCGGAAGGCAATTCTAATTCATACGCCACTTGACCCACTTTGCGGATGATTTTGTAGGGTCCAATGTATCGAGGACTTAACTTTCCTTTCTTACCAAATCTCATCACCTCTTTCATTGGCGATACTTTCAAAAATACCCAATCATTAACTTGAAATTCTAGCTCTCGCCGGCAGTTATCCGCATAAGACTTTTGGCGACTTTGGGCCGTCAATAATCGATCTCGGATCACCTTGACTTTTTCTACTGCTTGTTGAATCAGCTCGGGGCCTATCAATTGCACTTCTCCGACATCAAACCATCCAATTGGAGATCTACATTTCCTTCCATATAGAGCTTCATACGGAGCCATTTGGATACTGGAATGGTAGCTATTGTTGTAGGCAAATTCAATTAGGGGTAAGTGGTCATCCCAACTACCACCAAAATCTAATACACATGCTCGTAGCATATCCTCCAAGGTTTATATAGTACACTCGACTTGTCCGTCAGTCTGCGGATGAAATGCCGTGCTGAGCCTTACTTGAGTACCTAGACCCTCTTGGAAGGATTTCCAAAACTTAGCTATAAACTATGCTCCTCTGTCTGTGATAATAGATATCGGAATACCGTGAAGCCTTACAATCTCCTTAAGATATAACCTTGCATAATCTTCAGCTGAATATGTAGTTCTGACTGGGAGAAAATGAGCTGCTTTTGTCAATCTATCCACAATCACCCATATGGAATCATACTTGCCTCGAGAGCGGGGCAATCCTACAATAAAGTCCATATTAATCACTTCCCATTTCCACGTAGGAATTTCCATTGCTTGCAATAATCCTCCTGGCTTTTGATGTTCTACCTTTACTTGCTGACAATTCGGACATTTGGTGACAAATTCTCCTATGTCTCTTTTCATGCCATCCCACCAATACATCAATTTGAGATCATGGTACATCTTTGTCATTCCTGGATGGATAAAATACCTGGAGTAATGAGCTTCTTCTAGAATCCGGTGGCGTAGTCCCGCCACATCCGGAACACACAACCTATTCTGATACCTGAGAACCCCATCTACCGAGACTTCAAATGGTGACTTTTCTTTTGGAAATTTCACACCTTTATAATACTTCAATTTGGGATCCTCGTATTGACGCTCTTTTATTTTCGCATCCAAGGATGAAACTGTGGGATTGTTAACACCGACTCCTGCATCGCCTGAATCAATTATGCGCACTCCAAGGTTAGCTAGTTGGTAGAGTTCATGAATCATTTCTTTCTTCTCCAAAGGAACTTCACATAAGCTACCCATAGATCGCCGACAAAGTTCATCCGCTACCACATTCGCCTTTCCGGGGTGGTATAAGATTTTCACATCATAATCTTTCAATAGTTCCAACCACCGCCGCTGCCGCAGATTTAACTCCTTCTGCTTGAAAATATATTGGAGACTCTTATGATGTATAAATATCAACATGTATGCCATATAAGGAATGTCTCCACATTTTTAGTGCATGAATAACTGCGGCTAATTCAAGGTCGTGAGTTGGGTAATTCTTTTCATGCTTTCGCAGCTGTCTCGAAGCATAAGCAATGACTTTTCCGTGCTGCATTAATACACATCCTAACCCAACACCGGAAGCATCACAATACACAACATAGCCATCCGGCCCTTCTGGAAGCGTTAAAACTGGAGCTGAGGTCAACCTGTCTTTCAACTCTTGGAAGCTACGCTCACAAGCATCATTCCACTGAAATTTCACTGATTTCTGAGTTAACTTCGTCAATGGGGCTGAAATAGATGAAAATCCCTCTACAAATCTTCTATAATAACCTGCCAAACCCAGAAAACTACGAACTTCTGTAGGCGTCGTAGGCCTTGGCCAAGTCTTCACAGCCTCTATTTTCTGAGTGTCAACTCTAATGCCATCATCTGAAATCACATGGCCCAAGAATGTCACAGAATTTAGCCAAAACTCGCACTTTGAAAATTTTGCATACAACTCCCGAGTGCGGAGAATTCCAAGAACAATACGTAAATGGTCTGCATGTTCTGATTCTGTGCGAGAATACAACCAGAATGTCATCAATGAACACTATCACGAATAGATCTAAGAGAGGCCTGAATACATTATTCATTAAATTCATGAACACTGCCGGAGCATTAGTTAGCCCAAACGACATTACTCGGAATTCATAATGGCCATATCTTGTCCTGAAAGCTGTCTTGGGAATGTCTTCTTCTCTGACTCTCACTTGATGATAACCCGATCTCAGATCTATTTTGGAAAACCACTTGGCACCTTGCAGTTGATCAAATAAATCATCAATTCTAGGAAGAGGATACTTGTTCTTTATCGTCACCTTATTCAGTTGTCTATAATCAATACACATTCGTAGGGAGCCATCTTTCTTTTTCACAAATAATACTGGCGCTCCCCACGTTGATGAACTGGGTCTAATAAATCCCTTTTTAAGCAAATCCTTCAATTGTGCCTTTAACTCTTTTAATTCTGCCGGAGCCATTCGATAAGGAGGAATAGAAATAGGCTCGGTATCCGGCAACACATCAATGGCGAAGTCAATCTCTCTTTCTGGAGGAAGGCCTGGAAGTTCATCTGGAAATACATCCGGAAACTCATTCACTACCGAAACGGATTGAAAAGTTGGCGATGTTGCCTCGGTGTCATGAACTCGGACTAAATGATAAATATAGCCCTTGGCTATCATCTTTCTTGCCTTAAGGTAGGAAATAAACCTACCCCTTGGAGTTGCCGTATTACCTTTCCATTCAAGCACGGGCTCTTCCGGAAATTGAAATCGAACTAATTTCATTCGGCAATCAACATTAGCATAGCATGAGGCCAACCAATCCATACCCATTATAACATCAAAGTCTAGCATTTCTAGCTCAATTAAATCAGCTTTGGTTTGGCGATCACATATCACAATAATACAATCTTTATACACTTGTTTAGCTATCACGGGATCACCAACCGGAGTGGATACCTCGAAAGGTTTGATCGGCTCGGGTTTCACCCCAATACGATTAGCAACATAGGGGGTAATATATGATAACGTGGAACCCGGATCTATCAATGTATACACGTCATGAGAAAACACAGTCAATATACCTGTGACCACATCTGGAGACGACTCAAGATCTTGCCGTCCGGCTAAAGCATATAAGCGGTGCTGTGTGGCACCTGAAGTAGATGCTCCCCCTCGGCCTCTACCTCGTCCTGCTGGAGTCTGAGGAGTCTGCCCTGTAGGGCGTGCTGAAGAGGACCCTGGTGCCGACCCTGTGGGCTGAACCCCACCTCTGCCATATCTCACCGGACAGTCTCGCATCAAGTGTCCTGTCTGCCCACAAATATAACATGCATCTGTGCCCTGGCGACATGGCCCTGAGTGCAATTTTCTACACTGACTGCATCGGGGAACGGGTGGTCTCCCTTGGCTGTAATCTCCCCCAAACTGAGAACCTGGGGCCCTCGAACTCTGGCCCTGTCCTGAACGGAAAGAGCGTTCAGATCTTTTGCCTGCAAACCGGGGAGGTGCACTCGTCATCGACCGGCCCGAGTGCCTAGAATATGTCCGCCTCGATCCCCCTCTATAATCACTACCGTGCCCATGGATCCGGCCCTTTTGCTTTGCCCCTATCAACATCACATCACCCTCTGCGGAGGTTGTTGCCCTTCAAGATTTTGGGCATGGTGCTTGAATGCGGGAAATATCCATCCCGTCTTGCAATGAAGCCGTTAGGCAATCCTTTGAATAAATGTGGCCCTAAGCCACTCACAAATCTGTGCACCCTGTCGCCCATGTCGGCTACCATAGTAGGAGCATATCTAGCCAAAGAATTAAATTGAAGGCTATACTCCCGGGCGCTCATGTTACCCTACTTTAAATTCAAGAATCTATCCGCTCTAGCTCGGCGGACCTCGGGCGGCAAATAATGACGAAGGAAGGCATCAACAAATTCTTACCACACCGGAGGAGGCGCATTCTCTTGCCTCGACGCTATCCAATTGTTATACCATAATACCGCCACATCTCGGAGCCTATAGGATGCCAACTCCACTGATTCGGTCTCAGAAACATGAATGATCCGCAATGTTCTTAGCATCTCATCAATAAAACCTTGCGGGTCTTCATCCGGTTTTGACCCAAAGAATTTCGGAGGATTTAGGCTCATGAAGTCACGGGCTCTAGTACTAGCTGAACGATCGCTAGGGCCCGTATTTTGCCTTTGTGCCTGAGCGGCAACCAACTGTGTCAATAAATTAATAGCCTCGGTCACTTGTTGACCCGATGTAGCCGGTGGAGGAACTGGAGGCATAGGAGCTGGAGCTGAAGCCCCTTCTTGCTCTTCCGTGATAGGCGGAGTAGTGGAGGCACTAGATAAAGCCTCATGATGTGACTCATCCGCATTTGCATTCATGGGCGGCTCTCCTTCTGCCCGCCTTTTCATAGTAACCTTGCCCTTCGGGGCAGCTTTAGCTTTTCCTTTTGGCGGCATCTCTGAAATCACAACATACTCATTAGGGAGGATTAAATCTTATACTCGACTCTATCGCACGATTTCATGAGAAGAAAGATGGTCATTTTTTTTCCTAAATTTCGTAGCCTCGTTTATTAGCGTGGCGCGCAACACACCATAAACAAGACTCTACTAGACACGGCTCGTAGACACTTCCTAGGACTGAACCGCTCTGATACCACTTCTGTCACGACCCGAACTATGGGCCGCGATGGGTATCCGGGGCTAACCACCGAACACCACTCATTCCGTTACCTATATGCTCTCATTCATACTATATGCTCATAATTATAGACATATGTCATTAGATAAAACATATCTGCTTTTATAAACATAAGCCCTTCGGCTATCAAAATAACATATATATATATATATATATATATACATGCATACACATACAACTATGGGACCATGCTACCCACACTGCGTATCTACGAGCCTCTACTAGAGTATCAGACATATGGACGGGACAGGACCCCGTCGTGCCCAATCATGACTATATACATATATGTACCAAAAGAATAATCAATGGCACCTCCGGACAATGGAGTGCTCACACGTCTGCTACTAGCTCCTATAGATCGGCACCGTCTCCCTGCCTACCTGTGGGCATGAACACAGCGTCCAAAGAAAACGGACGTCAGTACGAACATTGTACTGAGTATGTAAGGCAGAAATGAAATAAGCATAGTAAGCATATCATAAGTCATGGGATGGAGATACAACCTGTGTACTCATATAATCATAGGTACATTTCATATACATTCATCATACATAAGCATGTCATATACATTACCATAGCGTATGCCTTATCATATCACATATACGTCATCATGCCATACATGCGTCGTCGTATCAATCATACATCATCATGTCGTTAACCCGCGTCCGGGTAACCATCATATGCCGCCCACTAGTGGTGTCATGCCCGGCCCTCTAGGCTCGGTAGAATCATAGCAGCCCGCCTTAGCGGTGACATGCCCGGCCATCTAGGCACGGTGGAATCATATGCAGCCCGCCTTAGCGGTGACATGCCCGGCCATCTAGGCACGGTGGAATCGTATCATCATACATAGCATGCATTTATCATCGTACATTATACATCATCATAGTCATCGCTATCATTCACTTCATAGGCATAACATAGTTTCATCATAAGTTAATATTATCTTACATATATCATCAATTCATACATTAGGACTTGGGAGCAAGTATAGTCATGTCGGGGTGATGTAAGGTCGTGAACCCCCGATGTCATTATGAGCATTCGTAACTATCCTGCCTCACCTTGAAGGAACAAACATAAAGTGAGTGTATGTAGTGATTGACATCAATAGATTTCATATGACTTCATTAGCTTAGTTGGAACATCGCATCATAGGCTATAGCATCTCGAGATTTAAGCTCATCACTATCATCATCGTAATCGTAGCATATCTCTTATCTCGTATGGCTATTCGTGCATAATGGCTCGTAGCCTTCTTGAAGATAGGACATTTGTAATGAAAGAGGAAATTCATGCCATATGGACTCATGACTTAGAAGGAAAGGGATTAGCCTCACATACCTTTGTCGTTTACTATTCTATCGTTTGCTCGTTCTCCTTGAGTGCACTTGTTTATACCTTCAATGGAATTCGTATCGTCATTAGCTAAACAATCATGAAAACGTACTTACTAAAGCTATAGAAATTCGGGCGGCATTTCCTTTGTTTATACTACTTTCCGCCATATTCCGTATCAACTCCCAACATTCATAACAATCACCACAATATCGCTAACAACAATCATCATTCATTTACACAATTCTACTTCAATTTTTCATATTCATGACTAAAAGTCCATCGTCGTATTCTTTCACATCCAATACTTATTTCATGTTCTATAGGTCATTTATAACGTATTCATAACATCAACATATCCATTTCCATGATTCAATTCAACTACAACTCACTAGTAATACTATTCACACATTTAATGACCCATTTGCTATACACTTCTACAATCCATGTGTTTCAACTTATAAATACTTCAAACAATATGTAAACATCATGAAACTTACCTTAAATGATGAAGGAATAGACCTTGATTGATAATACACCTTTTTGCACAAAACCCTATTTTCACCTTTCTTGGATTTCTTGACTTTGGTGGCTTTAATGGAGTTTCATAGACTTGATTCTCTTCAAATCTTGTTGTTGATCCTTGATTCTCTTGGTTTTCTTATGGATGAAATATTTGGAAGGTTCTAGAGGTGTGGAGAGGTTGAAAACGTTGATGGAAATGAATAAAATGAAGTGGGCATCACATATATAAACTTAGAACATTTCAGTCGTCGGGAGTTCCACGGTCCGTGGAACCAAGTGCTGGCCGTGGAACTGTTCGTGCTTCATGACCAGTCAGCCATCTTCTCTGTTGGCTGTTCCACGGACACATCCACGGTCCGTGGATCATGATGCTGTCCGTGGAACTTGGCCGTGGAACTCACAGTTCCACCGGAATGGTTCCCGTCGTTTCGTTCGATCTCCAATCCTTATGGAACCTTCTTAGCACTTGCTTATCACTTCATTACTAATCTCGGGGACGCTATAACTCTTCTCCACAATATCCTTAAGGCATCACTAACCCAATATTCATGGTTTTGCCCGACACACTAACTTATAACTCGCTTTCCTCTAGCAACTTTATTTCCTCTTGTCGGATGTCTTTGGAAATCTTAATTAGGATCATCAAATCTATTTCTTACTCATCCAATCCTCGTATTCATCATGCCCTTCGTGCGTACATTCACTTGTATTCTTAGGGGAAATTTCCGAGGTGTAACACGTTGAGGATAATTAGGGCTTCTAAGACTGAGTCTGTTGAGTTGGCTTCGTATCGGTTGCGGGATGTAGCTGTTAATTGGTATGAGTCCTGGGAGTTGTCTAGGGGTGAGGGTGCTCCTCCAGCGGTATGGGATGAGTTTGTGGAGGCCTTCCTTGGCCACTTTCTACCTCCAGAGATGAGGCGAGCCAGAGTTGATAGATTCTTTCAGTTGAGGCTGATCGGCAGGAGCATTCGAGATTATAGTCTTGAGTTTGATTCATTGGCTAGATATGCGCCTACTATTGTAGCTGATATGGCTGATAGAGTGCATCGTTATGTGATGGGGTTGGATCGTTACTTGATTGAAAGCTGTATGGCAACGGCTTCTCAGCCAGGTATGGATATTGCTCGGGTACGTGCTGTGCTTATGCACAGGGGGTAGAGGATCGACACAGAGGACGTCAGCCGGATAGAGACTGTGACAGAGGCCAGTATAAGAGGGCTAGATCGGCTGATTATCTTGGTGAGTATCGAGGCAGACATCCTCAGCAGTATGGTAGATATCCTCCTCAGCCAGCACGGAGTGCACCCCCATACGTTCGCGGGGGAGATTTGATAGTATGCGGGGTATTCGGAGGGTCGTCGAGCTCCGGGCTTTAGGTTCACAGATGAACAGGGGTTTGAGTCAGTCAAGGCCACCTTTGCCTCGGTGTTCCTGGTGTGGTAAGCCCCATTCTGGGAAATGCCGTCTCGCTACTGGTGCTTATTTTTCTTGTGGCCGTCAAGGCCATATTATGAGGGAGTGTCCATATGGGGGTAGTCCAGGTGGTGCGGCTCGACCCTTCGGGTCGATTCTTCGGTTCATCTTCTTCTGTGGCTATGCACCCTATGGGGCAGGGTATGCAGACACCAGCAGGCCGTGGTAGAGGCCGTGGCGGAGCCTCCAGTTCTAGCGGTCCTTCGAACCGCATATATGCTTTGGCTAGTAGACAGGACCAGGAGGCGTCACCAAATGTGGTTACAGGTATATTATCGATTTTCTCTCGAGACGTATATGCATTGATAGATCCAGGCTCCACCTTATCATATATATCTCCCTTTGTTGCTAGTAGAATCAGGATAGAACCTGAGTTTGATAGAACCATTTGAGGTAGCTACACCGGTAGGAGATTCTGTTATAGCAAGGCAAGTATATAGAAATTGTTCGGTGGATATATATGGTCGTCATACATTGACAGATTTGATAGAGTTAGATATGACTGAGTTTGATGTTATTATGGGTATGGATTGGTTAGCTTCTTGTTATGCTAACGTTGATTGTAAAAACAAGATAGTTCGGTTTCAGTTCCCAGGAGAGCCAATTATAGAGTGGCTAGGGAATACGGCATCACCGAGGGGTAAGTTTATTTCATACCTCAAGGCAAGGAAGATGGTTAGAAAGGGTTATATTTATCATCTGGTTCGTGTGCATGACTTGAAAGCAGAGGTACCGACTCTTCAGTCAGTTCCGGTAGTTAATGAATTTCCAGATGTATTCCCAGATGAACTTCCAGGTCTTCCTCCTGAGCGTGAGATAGAGTTCACTATAGATGTATTGCCAGACACTCAGCCCATATCTATTCCTCCTTACAGAATGGCACCTGCAGAATTGAAGGAGTTGAAGGAGCAACTGAGAGACTTGTTAGAAAAGGGCTTCATTAGGCCCAGCACATCACCTTGGGGAGCACCGGTACTATTTGTGAGAAAGAAAGATGGGTCGCTGCGGATGTGTATTGATTATAGGCAGCTGAATAAAGTGACAATAAAGAATAGATATCCCCTCCCCAGGATTGATGATCTATTTGACCAGTTGCAGGGTGCTAAGTGTTTCTCGAAAATAGACTTGCGGTCAGGCTATCACCAAGTGCGGGTAAAGGAGACAGATATTCCGAAGACTGCATTCAGGACCCGACACGGCCATTATGAGTTTAGAGTAATGTCTTTTGGGCTGACCAATGCTCCAGCAGTATTTATGGATCTGATGAACCGAGTGTTCAAGCCATTCCTAGATATGTTCGTGATTGTATTTATTGATGATATTCTGGTCTATTCACGATCAGAAGAGGAGCATGCAAATCATTTGAGGACGGTACTTAGGGTGCTCCAGCACCAGAAGTTATATGCTAAGTTCTCTAAATGTGAATTCTGGTTGACTTCAGTAGCATTCTTGGGGCATATTATTGGAGCTGATGGTATTCGGGTAGATACACAGAAGATTGAGGCTGTCAAGACTTGGCCTAGACCTACGACACCTACGGAGGTACGTAGTTTTCTAGGGCTAGCAGAATATTACAGGAGGTTCGTAGAGAAGTTTGCTTCGATTTCAGCGCCTTTAACAAGGCTAACTCAGAAGGTAGCTAAGTTCCAGTGGACCGATGCTTGTGAACAAAGCTTTCAGTTGCTGAAAGATAAGCTGACTACGGCCCTAGTTCTAACTCTTCCTGAGGGACCAGATGGCTATGTCATTTATTGTGATGCTTTCGGTGTTGGGCTAGGTTGTGTATTGATGCAACATGGCAGAGTTATAGCCTGTGCCTCCCAAAACCCTCGAAAAACATGAAAGAAATTATCCTACTCATGATCCGGAGTTAGCAGCGGTAATTCATGCTTTGAAGATATGGAGGCATTATCTATATGGCGTGCACGTTGATATTTACACGGATCACAAAAGTCTCCAATATATATTTAAGCAGAAGGAGATGAATTTACGGCAGAGAAGGTGGCTAGAGTTGCTGAAGGATTATGATGTTGATATTCTATACCATCCAGGGAAAGCAAACGTTGTAGCAGATGCACTTAGCCGTAAGTCTATGGGTAGTTTGACGGACGTGCAACCAGAAAGGAAGGAAATAGTTCGTGAGATTTATCAGCTAGCTAGTCTTGGAGTCCGTTTGGCTGACTCTGGAGATGGTGGAGTTTCTATCCGAGGCGTTGCTGAATCCTCTATCATGGAAGAGGTAAAGTGACGTCAGTAAAAGGACCCTGTGCTGGCACAGTATAGAGATGCAGCCCTTCAAAAGGAGAAGACCCCATTCGAGGTTACACCTGACGGAGTGCTACGGTATAGAGGTAGATTATGTGTACCTCAGGTTGCAGGGCTACGGCAACAGGTTATGGGAGAGGCACACTATGCCCGTTATTCTGTTCATCCAGGATCAACAAAGATGTATCATGATCTCAGATGTCTATATTGGTGGGATGGCATGAAGAAGGACATAGCAGAATTTGTTGCTCAGTGCCCGAATTGCCAACGGTGTTAAGATCGAGCATCGAAGCACGGTGGATTATTACGAGGAGATGGAGATCCCGACTTGAAAATGGGAAGAAATTAATATGGACTTCATTACAGGACTACCTCGCACTCCACGGAAGTATGATTCTATATGGGTTATTGTAGATAGGCTGACAAAATCAGCCCATTTTCTTCCAGTCAGGACTACTTATTCACCTGAGGACTATGCAAGATTATATATCAAGGAGATAGTAAGACTTCACGGGGTTCCCACATCTATTATATCGGACAGAGGAGCTCAGTTTACAGCTAACTTCTGGAGATTATTCCAGGAAGGATTGGGGACACAGGTGAGTCTTAGCACGACATTTCACCCTCGGATCGACGGACGGGCCGAGCGTACTATTCGGACGCTAGGAGATATGTTGCGGGCCTGTGTTATTGACTTCAGGGGTAGCTGGGACGATCATTTGCCACTTATCGAGTTTGCCTATAATAATAGCTACCATTCTAGCATCCAGATGGCACCGTATGAGGCTTTGTATGGCAGGAAGTGCAGGTCACCTATTGGCTGGTTTGATGTTGGGGAGACTAAGTTAATCAGCCCAGATATGATTCAGCAAGCTGTTGATAAGGTGAAGCTTATTCGGGAAAGGTTATTAGCAGCCCAGAGTCGACAGAAGTCATATGCAGATAATCGACGTCGACACTTAGAGTTCCAGGTTGGTGATTGGGTATTCTTGAAGGTGTCACCCATGAAGGGTGTAATGAGATTCGGTAAGAGAGGGAAGCTTAGCCCGAGGTACATTGGGCCTTATCAGATTATTCGTAGGGTAGGCAAGGTTGCCTATGAGTTGGACCTACCATCTGATTTGGAAGCAGTGCACCCAGTCTTTCACGTGTCGATGCTTCGCAAATGTATTGGTGACCCTTCTAGAGTATTCCCCGTAGACTATGTCCAGGTAACGGAGGAGCTGTCTTACGAGGAGAATCCTATATCTATACTTGATCGTCAAGTGAGAAAGTTGCGTACTAAGGATGTGGCTTCCGTCAAGGTGTTGTGGCGAAACAATAACAGAGAAGAGATGACCTGGGAAGCCAAAGAGGAGATGAAAAATAAGTATCCTTACTTGTTCCTTATGCATACAGGTAATCTAAACTCCTCAATTGATTATATTGATTGGTACATGAAACTATATGTTGTAGCAATAAAAGAGACTCCCCCGAAGTCTTTATAAGACCTTGTGAGACTAGTTTAACATTCGAGGATGAATGTTCTAAAGGGGGGAAGGATGTTATATCCCGTATTTTTGTACATTGGAATATTTTTAAGCGAATTGAGATAAGTTTAAGGACAAGATTATTTTGGGATATGAGATAGAGACTTTTAATCTCCGATTTTAATTAATGCACGAATTGCTTATGAATTTTAATTGGTATAGAAATATTAGTGGAGATTAGGGATTAATTAACCATGATTAGATTATTAAGTGGGGATTAGAGACTAATTATCATTAATTAGGCAATTAGTGGGCCAAGTGGACCCCACCATGGCATGGCCAAATCTGATTGGCCCATGCCATAAGTGGGGCACGTGTCCAGCCCTTGGACACCATATATATAGTGAATTGATGACTAATAATAAGTCATTTCATTCATTTCATCTTCAACACTTTGTGAATTAGAGAGAGAGAGAGTCCAAGCACGGCCATGGTCGTCCATGGTGAAGCCAAGAATTTGATCCAAAAAAATTTATTTTCCAAGGTGTTCCAACCAATTGAAGGTCAATAGCAACGTGAGTTTGGTTGTTGGAGTAGTAAGAGTATTTATCATTTCAATCCACTAATTTCAGCCACGTTAAGGAGCTAAGTTTATTAAGGTGAGATTTGATCCTTTCTATATGTTTTAGAAGGGGTTTGGACTTGTTGTAATTTGGTAAACGTGAATTGGATATAAGAAATTATGTATGTTGAAGTTGAGATGTGGTTTGAGCCGTGTAAGGGGGCTGTTTTAGTTAGAATTGCTGAATTAATTTTAATTAGCATTTTGGTTGTTGTTGTCATGGATTATATGATGAAAATGGAAGAATTTAATGATTAAAGTTGAAGTTGAATTTGTTTTGTGGGCTGTTGTAAGGACTTATTGTGATATTAATGTAGTTTTCTTGCATATGAATGAATGATGTTGTTGTCGTGTGGTTGCTGGTATGATTCACTAATTTAGATGAAAAGAGTGTATGAGATAATGCATAATAAACGTAGGTGGTTTTCTTGGCGTATTTGTAGACGTTCGTGAGATTATCGGGCATCTCTATGTTGTTAATTAGGGGCAGTTTTGGGCATGTTGTTATTCTTGTCGAATTGGAAGATCTAGTTAAGATTATATATTGTGTTGTTGTATTGGTTGGGCTGTTATAAGGTCGTTTCGATGAAAATGTTATGACTATGGATCATTAAGAATAACTTGGATATGTCGTAGTCGTATGTAGGTTATTATCGAATGTTGTAATATGTGGGCTGATTTGAAATGTCATGCGGGTTGTTCGGAGTGTTCTCGAATCTTGTCTTGATTAGTCTCGATATAGTACTTGAACGTGTGGTTATTGATATTAACTTGGTTGTTATGTAGTTGGTTTGAATGTAAGGGAAACGTCGTCTAATTTTCTAGAAAGGAGCTACTAACGTTGGAATACATTTTGAATCTACCCGTAGCTTAACCATAGTTCTTGACGTCTTAATATAGGTTGAGACACTTCGGGCAGCGTATACGTATTGTGTTACGGATAAGCGTTAAAGGTATGTAAAGCTATCCCTTCTTTCTTTTGGCATGTCTTAGATATAAGTGATGTATGATATGAGCTTTGGGGTAATTCTATTCATAAGTTCTGAGTGTGATTCATGATCCTTATTCACTTCTTGATGTTAGAACTCTTAAGGTAATTGAGCTATTGCCTCTTAAGTCTTCTACACGTTGGATAGTAATCGGTATGTAAAAGCTCCTATTCTTAAAGACTCTACAATGACTAATGTCCTTGACCTCTATAAGGTATTTCATATTATCGTGATACACGTCTATGACTCCTGAGACTCTATTTGATATAGTCCATAGTGACATTCAGAGGGTACTTAACATAACTATCGCCTTTGATATTCGAGTGTTAGTTCATTCTACACATTTCATTAAGTCTCGAGATGATGATTTAGTTTGTATATGGTTGTTCATTACTCGCTCGTGCATACCGTTATTATATCTTTCACCGAGTCTCGGGTCGGGTATGTTATCGTGCACATTTTCATTGTATTATTCACCGAGTCCCATGATGGGCCGGGTACGGTATATGTATATGATGATATGATGATGGCACCGAGTCCCATAATGGGCCAGGTATGGTATACGTGTACACAACTTTATTCACCGAGTCCCATAATGGGCCGGGTATGGTATATGATAATGATATGCATGATTTTATTTCATAAGGCACAGTACGATTCTTGATTTCTTGATTATCATACTTGTCTCCTGGAATCTTTACTTCGGTTATGATTTTCCTTATTGTATTTCATGCTTTATATACTCGGTACATATCTCGTCGACCCTTTCTTCTTCGGGGGCTGCGTTTCATGCCCGCAGTGCGGATACTCATTTTGGTGATCCTCGGCTTAGGACTTCTACTCGAGTTTATCTTGGAGTGCTCCATTGTTCTAGAGCCTAGACTTTTGGTACAGATCCTTTTGATGTATATATATGTGTCTATCCAGGGGTACGGCGGGGCCCTGTCCCGTCATATGTTACTGTTGATACTCTTTAAGGTCTGTAGATATATGTGTGGGTTGTATATAGATGTTGTTCTGCTGTGTTAGTATGACTTATATTTTGGGACGTTCCCATACGTAGTGGCAGCCTTGTCGGCTTGCGTAAATATATATTTTGGGATGTTGTATGTAGTGGCGACCTTGTCGGCACACGTATATATAGTTGGAACGTTTCCATACGTTATTACGGACCTTGTCGGCTTGTGTACTATGTTATCTTTTAATTAGTTGAGACTCCTCGGGAGACGGGTTACCTTATATATGTATGTGACAGTTCCGAGGCGACGTTTTTTTTTTTTTTATAAGTTTCCATATTATGTTTAGTTTCGGGTTGATTATAGCTAACGGCTCGGGCACTAGTCACGGCCTACGGGGTTGGGTCGTGACACCATGTCTATATGGCATGGGCAGACACCACTAGTGGGCGGCTTGAGATGGCTATCTCGGACGCGGGAGGCCCGGACGCAGGCTAATGATGATCACATCGTACCTATATGGTCGGGCGACTATATATATATATATATATATATATATATATATATATATATATATATATATATATATATATATATATATACACATGACATGATGATGTTCATGAAGTAATTTAGCATGCATTATTTCCTTCTTAAGTGATAATCAGTTGCAGGTTGTTCTCCATTTGATGTCTCCTTATTTATTGATATATCGTTATTGCTTATGCCTTATATACTCAGTACAATATTCGTACTGACGTCCTTTTCATTGGATGTTGTGTTCATGCCCACAGGTAAATAGGGAGGCGACCCAGATTCATAGGCGCTGACCAGCAGATTTACGAGAGCACTCCATTATTCCGGAGGTGCTATTTAATTTATTATTTTGTGTACATATTTGGGCACGGCAGGGTCGTGTCCCGTCCTTGTGTCAAGTACTCTTGTAGAGGCTCATAGATACGTATGTGTGGGTGATATGGTCTCACGATTTCCCTCATTGTATGTATATACTATTTTGATAGCCGAAGGGCTTATGTACATAAAGGCAGATATGCTTGAACTTGAAAGTAAAATGGTTTTCCTTATGATTAGATGTGTGAGGACAATAAATGTATGCAGGATAAGTTTGATGAGTATTAGAATGAGTGGTACCCGGTAGTTAGCTCCGGGTACCCGTTATGGCCCCTCGTCGGGTCGTGACAAAAGTGGTATCAGAGCAATTCTGTCACACCCTGACCTTACTAGGGTGTGATGGGCACCCGACCCTTATTTAGGGCCGAGCGAACCCTCAGACTCTTCTTTGCACATAAAATCACGTCAAACTTCTTGAATCAAATAAGATAAAATACATAGTAGATTTTTCTTTTCGTAGCATTCAACTCGAACAAATCTATAATCATACAAAATTCAAGTATATAACACAGACCAACATATCGGCGCACACCGTTGAGCCGCTTGGGACGACAACTAATACCCACGACGCCGTCCGCAAAGTCTCTAATATACATGTGAAATCATAACAAACAAACTCTGACTTGGCAGCCCTCCGGGAGAATGGAGCATGCCATCTCTGCCGGAACACCTTCTATAATAACTTTAGCTCATCCGGGAGTACCTGCGTGGCATGAAACGCAGCCCCGAAGACAGTGGGGTACACGGAAAATGTACCGAGCATGTAAGGCATGCAATACGTAAAACGAGAACCATAATCGAAACAAACGGGACTAAAATATAAATACATTAGTCAAA
The DNA here is from genome assembly GCF_029784015.1 of Lycium ferocissimum. Taxonomy (NCBI): domain Eukaryota; kingdom Viridiplantae; phylum Streptophyta; class Magnoliopsida; order Solanales; family Solanaceae; genus Lycium; species Lycium ferocissimum. The sequence continues at coordinate 51,988,119 of NC_081344.1, forward strand.
ATACCGTATGCTCATTTTTCGGACAAATCGACATACCTCCTATATATCGAAGGAGTACGGAAGGTAAGGAGTCAACCGAGTACTAAAATGCTTATTTTACAATTACGGTATCGCATGTCCGAAGAGGTGCTAATGTACGAAAGCTCGGATGAGGTCATATATCTTACGCGTACGTACGAGCTATATCGAACGTACCCGTAATCGAGTTAGGCGTACGTAGCTTGTCGGACGATTCGTGGTCGAGTCGACGTACGGAAGTATAAAATGACGTATCCGTGAACGAGCCGACGTACAGAGATATATCAGACAGATTCGTAATCAAAATCAGAAGTATGGAGGCATAATAAGTAGAGCCTTATCAAAATCAGGGATGTAAAAGTCTGACGTACAAAATCGTCATCAGGGTCAGAAGTACAAAAAAAAATGCAGACCTTGTCCAGAATATCAAAATGCTTATTTTCGGCCACGTAGGATTATGCATACCGGCATCATATATTATCATAAGCAAATGCGATAACGCATCCGGAGGTTGCGGGACGGGTAACGAACCCGACCCTCTAGTACGGGACGCGGTGAACCAAGATCATATGCCATCCCGGCCACCGTCCCCATATCATCGGATCATAATATCACATACATAAAAGAGCCCGGCCCGCCTATGAGGGACGCGGTGAACAATGCGGTGGAACCGCACGACGGAACCGCCCGGCACGCGGGAAACTGTATACATAGACAGAGGCATGCGCACGATAACAGATCCTGGCCCGGTGTTACATCCCGTATTTTGAACGACGGGACGATTCGGGTTAACTATGAAAAGTTAGGGTTAAGACCATTCCGGGATACGAAGTCGAGACGTGTGATCTTCGATTTTGTCATAAGACCTAAGTGTGTATGATTTTATTGACATGGATCATTTAAGAAAAATTGGGACCAAAGATGGAATTTGTGGAAGTTGCTAATTATTGAAAGAAAATGAGGAAAGAAAAGAAGCCATGTGGCCGGCCACCTTGGAGTTGGGCCATGGCCACATGGTTGGCTAATATTTGTAATATAAGGATGACTTAAGGGACCATTTCATCATCTTCTCAAGACTTAGAAAAATCAAGAACCATGGAGAAGAAAAATCACCAACCATTCGGCCATGAAGAGAAAAACCAAGACCAAGATTAAGCCATCCCAAAATTATTTCTCCTAAGCAAATCTACTAATTGGAAGGTGCTTGATAACGTGGAGTTGTTGTTTCAAGCGTTGGATTGTTCGTTTTCATCCTTGGCCAACTTTGGACAAGTTGAGGAGTTGTGAAGAAAGGTAAATTCTAATCTTGTTTTATGAGTTATGAAAGGTTTATGTGTGTTGTTGTATGTTGTTATGGATGAAATTCATGGAGACTTTGCATTTGAAGTTGGTAGTGTACATGGAAGTTGGCCGTGCATGTGTGTAGTATGTTAAAAGTGATGAATTAAGTTTATGTAGCATGTTTGGTTATTGTGGAGTGTTGAAATGAATGAAGATCATGAAGCTTATATATAGGGGTGTGTTGGCCGAATATGGCCTTTATGTGTGTTAAGAAATGAATTAGTTTTCTTGGAATTTTGGTTGTTGTTGTTATGTGGCTATGTTGGAAATAAGAGTTTAATGATTCAAATTGGTATTGTAAGTGTTATGGGCTGATTTGGAAGGTTGGGTGCATTTAGTGTAATTTTTATGTTTATGGAAATGACATGGTTAGAGTATGAATTGTTGAGCAAATCATGATTTGAAGTTGAGAAATGTGTTAGAGTTGAGGTTCTCGGGTTTGGGGACCATTTCGGGTGGAATGGAGTATTTGTTGGGTTGTTGGAAATATTGCATGAATTATTTAAAGAGTTCTTGAATGTTGTTTGAATGGTTTTGGAGTGATAATTGAGTATGTGTTAGTTTGATTACATGTTGGTTTGTAAGTATGTAGTTGTAGTAAGCATAATTGGAATATTGTTGGAATGTGTGGAGAAGGATTATTAATGTTCGAATATGTTCGAATTGATTATGGATATTATTGGAATGATTGTTGGTGTTGTTGTGTTGTTGAATTTGGCCGAGTTGAATTCTCGGGGTTAGTCCATTTATAAAAGATGCTGCCCAAATTTCTACGGAATTATGTGTTAGTTTGGAAATGAACTTCTAAATGCTTGGTTGACGTTGGTATTTATTGATGTTATGTAGATCTTGGAGAATTCGAGATATAAGTTTGATTTGGATTAGCGTTGGGTGCGAGCGAGGTATGTAAAGCTTAACTCTTCTTTCTTTTGGCATGTCTTAGTTGTACATAGGCTACGACACGAGTCTCGAGGAAATTCTACTCTCACAATCCGAGCATGGCTATGATTCGCGTTTGTCTTTTGGTACTCGTATGTTGATGTGAGAAAATATTGGTTTTGATGTTGTTGGAAAAATTGATTTTTAAAGTTGCATAAAAACTTGGTTTTCAAAAGAATTTTATTCTTAGACGATGTTGAAACTACGAACGCTCATAACTTTCGACTAAGGGCTCGGATTGCCTCGATATCGCTGTGGGAGGTTGTATGACGTGTGATGAGTATGTTTTCCATAGGCGGGCCCGGCTCGGGTTGACACTCGTCCGTGGGTCCCGCGACCTTCCTTTGCACTTTTCTGATGACGTTTGAGAGAGTTTGGTATGACGATTTTCCCGATTCCCAAGTACGGTCATTTTACTTACTTTTGAACCTATGATAACGATTTTATGCATATGGTTACTCACGACTCGCTCGTGCGGTTCTTCGGTACATCGTTCGCGGTTCGGGGCGGTTTTGTTGTCGTGCGCACTATGATATATTCCTGTGTTATATTTGTGTTACGGTTCCCGAGACCTCGCCATAGGCCGGTTCGTTTATGGAGTTGTCTTGTGATATGGCTTATGATGTGTTGTGATGATGTGTTGCGTTCGGGGTTGTACGGAGATTTGAAACCTTCGGTGTTATCCGTGTTATGGCGCCATCGACCGCGGTGCGACCATATTTGCTCCACTTACTTTTTGCATGCTTTCTATTTTAAAAATAAACATTTGGCATTTTGGAAATGTACTTACTTTCGTATTCGCTTCGAGTGTGACTCGGTTATTTACTCGTATTTTCGCTTTGCATACTGGGGTACATATTTCGTACCGACCCCTTTCGGTAGCCGTTTCATGCTCGCAGTACGTACGACCGATATTTGGTGATCCGTCGGTTTAGGATACCTATTCCGTGTTGGAGTGCTCCTTTTATTCCGTGAGCCTACATCTTGGTATATACTCGTTCGTTGTCTTTGTGTGTGTGTGTGTGTGTGTGTGTTCGGGGGCACGGCGGGCCCCCGTCCCGTCATATGATTCTCGTTAGTCTGTTTAGAGGTCTGTAGACGTATATGTGGGTTGTGTGCCTACCTTGTACAGACGGGTTTGTATGCTATATGCATTGGGCCAATGCGCCGTTTGATAGCCTTGTCGACTTCCGATATATATATATATATATGATTGAGTTTGAGATGTGTTTGAGACAGCGTTTGATATTTGTATACGCGCGGCCAAGGTTGTGTGTGATTCTAATAGTTTGATGAATGCGTTTGGGTGCCCAACTCGGGCATTAGTCACGGCCTACGGGGTTGGGTCGTGACACCCGGGATGCAGTGAACAGATACATTGAGCCTTGCACGAGCAGAGTCGTGAGAAACCATATGCACATAAATCCAGACTCGATGAATACGTACACTCACCGACATTCAAGAGCTTAGAAACGAATTTCGGGTTTTTCCAAATTAATATCGGGAAGTTATGAGCGTTTGAAATACGTAAACCTCTGGGACCTTTTTAAGCGATCCGAGATCGTACGTGGAGAACATTAAGGCTTATAGAGCACACTCTCATATTAGAATACTCGAATCAGACGACTCATATCCAAATACACATAGTAGAATACTTATATCGGACACTCATACCGGAGTACTCATATCGGAGTTATCATAACAGAATGCTTACACCAAAATACTTAGATCAGAATACCTATATCAGAATACTTATATCAGAATATTTACATCGGAATACTTATATCAAAATATTTAAATCAGATCATTCGTACCGAAGCATTTATATCAGAATAGTCGAACCAGAATGCTCATATCCGAGTTACGTACACTTATATCAAATTTGGAACAATAGTCAAAGGTTTCCTTAATTATCTTACGGAAATAAGACAAATAGAACAATACAATTAAATCTCGGGAACTGTGGGCCCACCTCGGGTCAAGTCGGGTAACGAACATAAAAACGTGGTCATTATGTGCCATTGGATCATCCTCGAAGATTTCAAGGTATTCCGCTTTCATTTTCAAAAGTTACGCACGTTTGAACATTTCTTTACAATAAAGCGTAAGTTATTTAATTCAATTCTACTGAATGAAAAAGGGATGAATATAAGCTCGGATTTCTAAGAGTAGAGTCATCCCCGAGGCTTAAATCATAGCCTATCACATCTAGGACATGCCAAGAGAAAGAAAGGGTAAGCCTTACATACCTTTTCCGCTGCTTACGCTTCTCCAAATTCAAATCCCGTTTCCTCCAAAATCTACAATTGGTCACATTTACCAAATATCAATAGTAAGACTTTTAGAATTCAAATCTTTAATTCACTATTTGTCTACAGAAATTTGGGCAGCATCTCCCCTGTAAATTCGCCGCCCCGAGAATTCAACTCGGCTCAGATTACCAACAACCATACCAACAACAATGCTAACAACATCAACATCTAATACAAAACACATTCGGACATAACTAGTCTTCTTTTCTTCATAGTGTCACAACTTCTACTCCAACTTCGTACTTTCAACTAATATCAACATTTTCCATATCCATTAACTAATTCAAAATTATTCAAACATATTTCAATAATATTCCAACAATATTCACGAATTCAAGTATTCCCGCCAAATGCCATATTCCATCCGAAACTTCTACAAATGCGACAAAACTACTAAATCGCATTATTTTCCTCCAAATTTATTAATGACAACCATAATTCTCATTTTTGAATCTTACTTCCACAATTACATAAAATCTTTATTAAAATCACACAATTTCCTATAACCATTTTCAACAATTTCCCATACCAACTTGAACCATTTTTCCTCCATTTCCATCACAAGGCTTCAACAACACCATTAATATAACAAATAAAATTTTAATCATCCCTTTCCATGCATACCATTTTCGGCCATACATATATATATGTCCATAACACAAAATTTTCATACTCCACATTCCTTTCCACATTCCACAACACCTATATATATATTTTCCAAGACAAAAGGAGTGAAATCTTACCTTTTTCTTCTTATCTTCTTCACTTGTCCAAAGTGTTAAATCGACGAAACAAGCGGTCTATCTTCCGAAACAACTATACCACGTTGTAGAGGACTCTTGAATTAGTAGGAATACCACAAGAAAATAATTTTTGGGAGAAGATTTCAAAGGGCAAAAATTTTTGGGACATGGCCGAATGGCCTTTTATTTTGCTCTTCTTGTTCTTGTTTTTCTCCTTGTCTTAACTTGTCTTGAAACTTCTAAATGTTTCAAGACAATTAATGATCCCTTATATTAATTTAGCACATGGAAAATTAATTAATTTGGTGGGCTTGGACCAGGTATGGCCGGCCACCCCCTCACTTTTGGGCCTTAATTTCATTCATTTTTTTTTTGGGCCTAACCCGGTTGATCCCGAGTTGGGCCTAGCCCACTGACCTTTCGACCTTAAAACGTCCATATATCCTTGTACCGACGTCGCCTGGGAACCCACGACCTATGGTTGGAAAGCTAATTCAATTATCTACAACTTCTATTTCTTGGTATTTTTCCAAATTCTAAACTTATAATACCGTTTTTGCCCCTCAAAGTCAGGTCACCCGAAAACGTTTTCTTAAAAATATTCGTTTGGAGGGCTTCCACTTTGATTTGGCCCAAGGGTCCTTCATGAGTTGTGTTTAACTTTACGTATGTGATTCATATAACTTGTCACATGTTCCAAAAAAAAATCTTAACGCGTGGGCCCCACCTCAGCTTACAAATAATCCGACGTTCAAAAATACGGGATATAACAAATTCAGTCCTAGGAAATGTCTACGAGTCGTGTCTAGTAAAGTCTTCTTTATGGTGTGTTGCATGCCACATCTATAAATAGGAGGCTGCAAGGCATTTAGGAAAAATGACCATTCTTCTCTTTACTAGATCGTGCAATAGAGCCACGTTATAAGATTTTCTCCTCCCTAATTGTGCTTTATGATTTCAGTGATGCCGTCAAAGAGAAAAGCTGCAGCCGCCCCGAAGGGTAAGGCTATGACAGAAAGGCGGATAGAAAGGGAGCCGCCAACTAATGTAGAGGAAGGTGAATCACATAATGAGGCTCCATCAAATACCTCTCATACTCCACCTATTATAGAAGAACAAGAGGGGGCTTCAGTTCCAGCTCCTATGCCTCCAGTCCCTCCATCGGTCGCTTCGGTCAACAAATGACCGATACTATTCATCTATTGATACGGATTAGTTGCCGCTCGGCACGGCGAGCGCAGTACGGTTCAAGTGACAGGGTGACTAGCACTCGAGCTCGGGATTTCATGAGTTTAAACCCTCCAAAGTTTTTCGGGTCAAAGCCAAATGAAGACCCGCAAGGTTTTATTGATGAGAAGTTGAGAACGTTAAAAATTTTTCATGCCTCCGAAACTGAATCTGGGGAGTTGGCATCTTATAGACTCCGAGATGTGGCGGTTCTTTGGTATAATAATTGGATATCTTCAAGAAAAGAAAATGCACCTCCCCCGATTTGGCAAGAATTCGTAGATGCCTTCATCTGTCACAATTTACCACCCAAGGTTCGTCGGGCTAGAGAGGATAAATTCTTAAATTTGAAGCAAAGAAATATGAGTGTCCGAGATTATAGCCATCACTTTAACTCGTTGGCTAGATATGCTCCGACCATGGTGGCCAATATGGAAAATAGGGTGCATAGGTTCGTGAGAGGCCTAGGGCCATATTTGCTCAAAGATTGCTTGACAGCTTCATTACAGGAGGGGATGGATATTTTCCGTATTCGGTGCCCACTCCTGCACTTAGAAGAGCAGAACATCCGCAAAGGGGCGAGCGTGATATTGATAGGGGCAGAGTAAGAGGGCTAGATCTATGGGTCCCGGTAGCGACTATAGAGGGGGATCGAGGCAGTCACATTCCAAATATTCAGGCCGGTCAGCGACTAGTTCGCCTCCTCAGTTTGCAGGAAGGAGATTTCTTTCATTCAGGACAGGGTCAGAGTTCGAGAGCCTCAGGTTCTCAGTCTGGGAGTGATTTTAGCCAGCGGAGACCACAAGTACCGCGATGTAGCCAGTGCGGTAAGTTGCATTCTTGTCAGTGTCGCCGAGGTTCAGATGCTTGTTATGTCTGTGGCCAAGTTGGACATATGATGCGAGATTGTCCCTCGATGAGTGGTAGAGTTGGGGTTCAGCCCACAGGATTAGCGGCTGGTTCTTCTTCTGTGCGCCCGATAGGGCAGGCTCCCCAGATCCTAGCAGGTCGAGGTAGAGGCAGAGGGGGAGCGTCCAGTTCAGGTGGCACCCAGCCCCGTATCTATGCTTTAGCCGGACGACAGGATCTCGAGTCCTCTCCGAATGTGGTTACATGTATACTATCTATATTCTCTCATGAGGTTTATGCATTGATAGATTCGGGTTCTACGCTATCTTACATTACTCCTTATATTGCTGGTCATATTGGGGTGAGACCCGAGCCAATTAAACCTTTTGAGGTATCTACCCCGGTTGGTGATCCCGTGATAGCTAGACAAGTATGTAAGAATTGTATAATTGTGGTATGTGATTGTCAGACTAAATTTAACCTAGTTGAGCTGGAAATGCTAGATTTTGATGTGATTAGGGGTATGGATTGTTGGCCTCTTATTATGCCAATGTCGATTGCCGAATGAAAGTAGTTCCATTTCAGTTTTCGGGAGAGCCCGTGCTTGAATGGAAAGGTAATACAGCGTCTCCTAGAGGTAGGTTTATTTCCTACCTTAAGACGAGGAAGATAATAGCTAAAGGCTATATTTATCACCTAGTCCGAGTTCGTGACACCAAAGCAAAGCCGCCGACTTTTCAATCCGTTCTGGTAGTGAACGAATTTTCGGATGTATTTTCAGATGAACTTTCAGGCCTTCCTCCAGAAAGAGAGATTGATTTTGCTATTGATGTACTACCAGACACCAAGCCTATTTCTATTCCTCCTTACCGAATGACTCCCGCCGAATTGAAAGAGCTAAAGGCAAAATTGGAGGATTTGCTTGAGAAGGGGTTTATTAGGCCTAGTTCATCACCGTAGAGAGCACCTGTCCTATTTGTGAGAAAGAAAGATGGTTCCCTGCAGATGTGTATTGATTATAGGCAGCTGAATAAGGTGACGATAAAGAATAAATATCCGCTGCCAAGAATCGATGATTTGTTTGACCAATTACAGGGTGCCAAGTGGTTTTCCAAAATAGACCTAAGGTCAGGTTATTACTAAGTGAGAGTTAGAGAAGAAGATATTCCCAAAGCAGCCTTCAGAACAAGATATGGCCATTATGAATTTCTGGTGATGTCATTTAGGTTGACTAATGCTCCGGTGGTGTTTATGAATTTGATGAATAATGTATTCAGGCCACTCTTAGATCTGTTCGTGATCGTGTTTATTGATGACATTCTTGTATACTCTCGGACAGAATCCGAGCATGCAGACCATTTGTTTATCGTCCTTGGGATTCTTCGTACTCGTGAATTGTATGCAAAATTTTCAAAATGCGAGTTTTGGTTAAATTCTGTGACTTTTCTAGGCCATGTTATTTCAGCTGATGGCATTCGAGTTGATACTCAGAAAATTGAGGCTGTGAAGACTTGGCCAAGGCCTACAACGCCCACGGAAGTCCGTAGTTTTCTGGGATTGGCAGGTTATTATAGAAGATTTATGGAAGGATTTTCCTCCATCTCAGTACCCTTGACGAAGCTAAGTCAGAAATTAGCAAAATTTCAATGGACTGATGCTTGTGAACACAGTTTCCAAGAATTGAAGGACAGACTGACTTCGGCCCCAGTCTTGACACTTTCAGAAGGGCCAGATGGTTATGTTGTATATTGTGATGCCTCTGGCGTTGGGTTAGGATGTGTATTGATGCAGCACGGTAAAGTCATTGCCTGTGCTTCAAGGCAGTTGCGGAAACACGAGAAGAATTATCCGACCCATGACCTTGAGTTGGCTGCGGTTATCCACGCACTAAAGATGTGGAGACACTACTTGTATGGTGTACATGTCGATATCTATACAGATCACAAGAGTCTTCAATATATTTTTAAGCAGAAGGAGTTAAATCTACGACAGAGGCGGTGGTTAGAGCTACTGAAAGATTATGATGTGAGTATTCTATACCATCCCGGAAAGGCGAATGTAGTGGCTGATGCACTTAGCCGCAAATCAATAGGTAGTTTATGTGAAGTTCCTTTGGAGAATAAAGAACTAATCCATGAGCTCCACCAACTAGCTAATTTTGGAGTTCGCTTAATTGACTCAGGCAGTGCGCAGAATTGGTATTGATAATCCAACTGTTTCATCCTTAGATATGGAGGTAAAAGAGCGTCAATATGAAGATCCTCAGTTGAGCCATTATAGAGATACACTTCATGAGAAAGAAAAGTCATCATTTGAAATTTCTATAGATGGAGTTCTTAGATACCGAGACAGGTTATGTGTCCTAAATGTTGCGGAATTACGTCGTCGAATTCTAGAAGAAGCTCATTATTCTCGGTATTCTATTCACCCAGGAGCGACGAAGATGTATCATGATCTCAAGCTAATATATTGGTGTGATGGAATGAAGAAAGATATAGCAGAATTTGTGGCTCAATGTCCAAATTGTCAACAAGTGAAAATTGAGCATCAAAAGCCAGGAGGATTATTGTAAGCAATGGAAATTCCAACTTGGAAGTGGGAGGCAATAAACATGGATTTCATTGTAGGGTTACCTCATCCCCGAAGCAAGTATGATTCCATATGGGTGATCATGGACAGACTCACGAAAGCCGCTTATTTTCTTCCAGTCAGAACCACATACTCTGCAGAAGATTATGCAAGGTTGTACCTTAAGGAGATTGTGAGACTTCATGGTGCTCTGATATCGATTATCACGGATAGAGGGGCATAATTTACAGCCAAATTCTGGAAGTCTTTTCAAGAAGGTTTGGGTACTCAGGTAAATCTTAGCACAGCATTTCATCCACAAACGGACGGGCAAGCCGAACGCACTATTCAGACCTTGGAAGATATGTTACGGGCATGTGTGCTAGATTTCGGTGGAAGTTGGGATGACCACTTACCTCTTATTGAGTTTGCATACAACAATAGTTGTCATTCCAGTATTCAAATGGCCCCATATGAAGCTCTATATGGAAGAAGGTGTAGATCCCTAATTGGGTGGTTTAAAGTCAGGGAGACATAATTAATAGGTCTAGAATTGATTCAACAAGCAGTGAAAAAGGTCAAGATTATTCGAGATCGATTGTTGACAGCCCAAAGTCGCTAGAAATCCTATGCGGACAACCGTTAGCGAGACTTAAAATTTCAAGTTGATGATTGGTTATTTCTGAAGGTATCACCGATGGAAGGCGTGATGAGATTTGGTAAGAAAGGAAAATTGAGTCCTCAATACATTGGCCCTTATAAGATTGTCCGCAAGGTAGGTCAAGTAGCTTATGAATTGGACTTACCCTCAGAATTTGAATCAGTCCATCCAGTTTTCCATGTCTCAATGCTTCAAAAATGTGTTGGAGATCCTACTAGGATCGTGTCGGTAGATGATGTTCAAGTGATAGAAAGGCTAACCTATGAAGAGGTACCTATTACAATACTAGACAGGCAAGTAAGGAGACATAGGAATAAAGAAGTAGCTTCAGTCAAAGTCTTATGGAGGAATAATAACTAAGAAGAAATCACTTGGGAAGCGGAAGAAAATATGAAGTCCAAGTACCCGCACTTATTTCTACCCCCGGGAGAGATTCAAGATGAAACATCAACATTATGGGGTATGTATGCTTTCTTTTCAAGATTTTGGTCGTGTGTGGCCATAAAAATATTTCTATTGTGTTGTGCCCCTGTGAAGCATGTTTATTGTGGGTTGTTGTGACAGGGTGATAGCGCCATATTACAAGGGAAACTCTGGCAAAATTTTCGTAGAATTCCCGAGAACTTAACATTCGAGGACTAATGTTTTTAAAGGGGGGGAAAGATGTTACACCTCGGAAAATTTCATGTCATTGCCTAGTGAATGGGCTAATGCAGGGTAAGGAGTACACGATGTTTCTATAAGTAAGAAAGGCTATTTAACGATTTTAATTAAGATTCCAAAGACGTTGGAAGTAAGAGAAGAAAGTTCATTAAAGAATGTTGAGCACAAGTTGTATTTTGAAGAAGGATGTGTAAAGTATCGAGTTAATGTCGACTTGATGATGTCTTAAAGAAGAGTTATAACGCTCCTTATATTGGTAATGAAGTGTTAAACAAGTGTCAAGAAGGTTCCATAAGGATTGGAGATCAAACGAATGACGGAAACAATTTCTGAGAAATGGGGTTATACGACCGCTTATACGGTCCGTATAACATTATACGATCCGTATAAGGGTCCGTATAACACCCAACAGAAATGTTGTTTCTCTGATGGTGAAGTACGGTCACTTATACGGACCGTATAAGTGTCCATGGAAGTCCCGACGGGCTGAGTTAAGTTCAAGTATAAAATAATGTTCCCACTTCATTATTTTCATTTCCCACTCTTCTCCCTTCTCTCCAAGTCTCTAGAACATTCCATATATTTCATTTTCAAGAATACAAAGGAAATCAAAGATTTATATCATAAATTCAAGTGAATCATGTGCAAGAAGCTCACTAGGATTCATCCAAGGCAAGAAATCTCTTTGGAAGTGGAACTAGGGTTTTCCTCAAGTGGAGTATTGCTATCCAAAACTCATTCCTACTCAATCAAATGTAATTTTTATGATTATTCCGTGTTGTTTAAAGTATTGAGAGGTTGAAAGACTTGGATTATGGAAGGATGTATGTCACGACCCAACCCCGTAGGCCGCGACTAGTGCCCGAACTGGGCACCCGTACACACCCATTAATCAGAAATAGCATACGAATAACTTATACAGTATACAAATAACATATACGTACAGAAAAGTGAAACGTCGCCCCAAAGCTGTCACAAATGTATTTACAGATCATAATCACATCTTTCAACAGATGATATCACATATAAGCCGGTAAGGCTATCATAGTATAGGGGGACGTCCAAATCACAAATCACACAGACACAACTGAACAGTGATCACCCACAACCCACACATATATGTCTACAGACCTCTAAGAGTCATAACAAAATCATATGACGGGACAGGGCCCCGTCGTACCCATGAATAGACATATAGTACATACATATGCATCGGAAGAATCTGCACCAAAACATAGGCTCCAGAACAAGGGAGCGCTCCAAGTCAGTTGAACAGGAATCCTAAGCTGGTGGATCATCCAAATAAGTATATGTACCTGCGCGGCATGAAACGCGACCTCCGAAGAAAGGGGTCGACGGAATATGTACTGAGTATGCAAAGCGTGAAAAACAATAAATAGGATCATAATCAGAACAAGAGATACAGAAAGTAAATACAATATCCAAAATACCAAAATGCTTACTCATCATGCATGGGGCTCTTAGAATATGGTCGCCCGCCCGTCGTTGGCGCCATAACACAGCATCACACCAGAAGGTTTCATATCTCCGTATCCCCGTCACACAGCATAACACATCATAACGCCATAACACAACATAACACCAAATATAATCGGAACCCGGCCCTCTAACGAGGAGCTCGGTGAACCGTAACACACATCACACCGAATATAACATAGTGCGCACGATACATAACCGGCCCGGACTCGGCGAAAGAGATAACAACCATATGCACGAGCGAGTCGTGAGCAACTATATGCGGTTTAAAACATTTTCAAAGACTCGATAGAATAATCAAAGTGAACCATCATTTTAGAACCAAGGCGATAGTCAAATCAAGTTTCTTCCGAATGTCGTTCGAAGATATATCAACGTAACTTTAGGACTCATAGATACGTATCAAACCATATGAAATAACTTATGAAAATTAGGGCATAATCGTCATTACAAACTCGATAGAGAAGTAAATAATCGACGCTCGAGGGATAAGACGTTAGTCACGCTAAATCCTTTCAAAAGTCGTTTGTATTACACAAGGGAAAGTCTCGGGGCCCACGGACGAGTATCAAACCAATTCGAGTCCATCTATGAAAGTTGGAGACCATTATTCATTATAGAATCTCCTACGAACGTTTCGAAGCGATCCGAGCTCGTCTATGAAAGTTACGGTCGTTCGTAGTTGCGGAGTCTTTTTAAAAAAAAAAAAAAACAACGTCCTTTATGCAACATTTAAAATCCAACTATACAAAAGACTTAAGAACCATAATTTTACCATATTAAGAACGTCAACATCAAGAAGTGAATAAGAATCATATACGGGCTCGGATCTTAAGAATGGAGTCACCCGAGACTCGTATCATAGCCTACTTACAATTAGGACATGCCAAAAGAAAGAAAGGTTAGCTTTACATACCTTGTCCGCTTCCTAAGCTAATCCGAATTTAAGTCTCGGCTTCCCAAATCTACAACAACATCATTAGATACCAAACATTAGCCATAGGACCCTAATTCAATTCTAGGCTAGCACTTTATCTACGAGAAATTTGGACAAAGATTTCCCCTGTAAATTCAACAACCCCGAGAATTCAACTCGACCAAATCTTCAACAACAATACCAATAACCACACTAACAACATCAACAATCAATTCAAAATGCATTCTAACGTCAATAACTCTTTTCTACATAATTCGACAACATTCCACAAACCCGAAACCTTCCAATTGCCATAGGGATAACAACAACACATTTATTTCTTCCAAATTCATAAACTACACCAACAATCTACACATTAACAACATTAACCTCAATAATACAAGAAATTATGATAAAATCACATTACCTTCTCCAACAACCTACAAACGATTACAACTTCAATTTGAATCATTAAACCATCATTCTCATCATAGAATCCATACAACAACAACCAAAAATACTAAATAAAATTTAGTTCATTACTTGTCACAAAACATCCCATACTCACGGCTCAACATCAACATACAAAGTTTCATGAATTTCATCCATTTCTACACACTATTCCCTCCGTTCTAATCCGTTAAACTCTGAATAAACTTGTTAACAATGAAAAGGAACCTTAATCTTACCTCAAGTATGCAGCCACCACGTCCACCCTCTTCTTCTTGGTTGATTTTTAGCTCAAATTGAAGGCAACACGACGTACGACACTTTTCTCTTCATGGGCTTCGGAATTCGGGGCGCGAATTTTGGTCAAAAGTAGTTTTTCTCTCTAGGATCTCCTCTCTCTTTTTCTCCAGAATTTTCTGGGTGTTTTGGTATGAAATATGAGGATAAAAGGCTGATATTTCATTTAAAAAGGTGTGGGTAATGGGCCTGACCCGGTTGGGCTCGGGTTGGGCCTGGCCCACTGACCTTTCTTCCTTAAAATGTCCATATCTCCTTATCCCGATGTCGTCTGTGAACCCACGACCTATGGTTAGAAATCTATTTCAATTATCTACAACTTTCATTCTTGGAGTTTTCCAAAATTCCAAACTCATAATGCCGTTTTGGCCCCTCGAAGTCAGATCACCCGAAGACGTTTTCTTAAATCGTCCTTTTGGAGGGCTTACACTCATTTTTAGCTTATGGGTCCTTCTTAGGACTTTCTCAACTTCACATGTACTACCCATATATCTCTTCATATGTCCTTAATAAAATCCCGACATGTGGGTCCCACCTTAACACACGGCCACTTTGGCCTTTTCATGAAATTTTTATTTCAACTTCTAGCCCCTAATTTCCCTTAATATTCCATACTAATAAAATTCATAAACAACTTATGCATTAAACAAAATCGAAGGTCAAAAATCTCAACCTCGCATCCCGGAGTAGTCTTGCCCTTAACTTATCGTGGTTAGCCCGGAATGTCCCAATGCACAAAATTCGGGATATAACATCCTCCCCCCCTTTAGAACATTCGTCCTCGAATGTTAAACTAGCCTTACAGGGTCTTATAAGAACTTCGGGGGAGTCTCTTTTATAGCTACCACATACAATTCATTCACCAATCAACATAACCCACCTGGGAATTTGGATTACTTGACGACATAGGAAACAAGTAGGAATACGTGTTCTTCATCTCTTCCCTGTTATTGTTTCGCTACAATACCTTAACGGAAGCTATGTATTTAGTACACAATTTTCTCACCTGATGGTCTAATATACCTCGGGCTTAACTTCTCTTTTCTGCTGAATCTCGTAACACCCTTGATGGGTGACACTTTTGTTACACCCCGTACTTCGTACGTCGGAATATTCTAAGTTGGTTGCGACGAGGTATGGACAAGACTTTTAATTTCCGGTTTTGTTGATTTTGTCTCAACGCATAAGTTGCATATTCGTCTTTGGTTGATATGAAGTGTTAGGGGTAAGATTGGAATAAGGAAAAAAAATTAGAGAATGAAAGTTGGAAAAAATTTGGGACCTAAAAGTGAATTATGGAAAGTTGGCCATTATATGAAATTCCCATAGGTGGCCGGCCATGTGAGGGTGTGGGCCCTAGGCCACATGGAGGAATTATATATGTGTGTATTAGAAGACAAGCTAGGCATCTTCATCATTTAGTTCATCTCTAGAAAAATCAAGAAACATGGAGAAAAAAGGAAGCAAGGCATTCGGCCATAGCTTGCAAAAACAAGATCAAGAATTGGCCATCAAAAAAATTATTTCTTCAAGCAAACCTACTAATTGGAGGGTGCTTAGTAACGTGGAGTCGTTGTTTCAAGCGTTGGACTACTCGTTTTCATCCTTGGCCAACTTTAGACAAGTTGAGAAGTTGTGAAGAAAGGTAAGTTCTAATCTTGTTTTATGAGTTGTGGAAGGTTCATGTGTATTGTAGTATGTTAATATGGATGAAATTCATGAGATATGGCATGTTGAAGTTGAGTTGTGAAAGTTGAAGGTTGGCCGTGTGTTGTGTGTGTTGTGTGGTGATAGTGATTTAATTGTATTCAACATGATTGTGTGTTGTTGTAGTGTGTAGAATTGAATGGAAGTCATGGAAAAAAGGTGTGTTGGGTGTGGCCGTATGTTAATGTTTTGGCATGACAAAGTATGGATTGATTTTACTTAGTGTTTTAGTTGTTGTGGTTATGGATTATGTGATGTAAAAATGCATGGAAACCATGAAGGTGGTATGATGATGTCTTGGCCGAGAATGGGCTATTTTGTGTGCTAAGGAATGAATTAATATTGTGTGGTATTTTAGTTGTTATTGTCATGAATTCTATGATGAAAATGAGAGTTTAATGTGCCAAGTTGGTGTTGTAATTGTTGGTGGGCTGATTTGGAACCTTAAGAAATTTTAATATAGTTTCATGAATTTGTGGAAGATAATGTTGGCAATGTGTGAATTGTTGATATAGTATGAGAATTTGAAAGAAAGAAACGCATTATTGTCGTATTCATTAAGTTGGAAGGTTTCGGGTTTCATAGCATATTGTTGGGATTGTCTTGAATACTTTGTGGATTGTTCGGAATGTTCTTAAATCTTGTTTGGATGGTTGTTGGTTTGGTTGCTGTTGTTGATATTAGCCGAGTTGAAATCTCGGGGTTGGTGAATATATAGGGGAAATGTTTGCCCAATTTTTGGTAGAAAAAGTAATGGTTTGGAATTGGATTCTTTAGCGCGTATGACTAATGTTAGATGCCTATCGATGTTATTGTAGATTTTGAGCGAGGTTTGAGTTTGGATTAACCTAGGAAGCAAACCGGTATGTGAAGCTTACCCTTCTTTTCTTTTGGCATGTCTTAGACGGATTAAGGTATGACATGATTTGTGCCTTGGGGTAACTCCATTCGTAAATTTTGAGTAGGTTTGTGATTCGTATTTGCTTGACGTTGGCATCCTTGGCATGTTCCGTATGTCTTGGATATGATTGAGTTTGAAGTGTTGCGTAAGCGATTCTTATATGTTTCTTATTATTCGTACCCTTAATGCAGTCGAGTTACGATCCTCACGTCTTTTGTATGACTAAATTTCTAAGGTTGCAAAAGAGTTACGTTTTCAAAAGAATTTGGTTTTAAAAGAGTTTTGTTTTCAAAAGAGATATATGCCTAAACGACTCGAAACTTCAAACGTCGTAACTTTTGCATACGACCTCGAAACGCCCCAAAACATAATATATAAGTTCATAAGGCATCACTCTCCCCTACCCCTCGTAGTCGGGCTCGGACGGTCGGCACCGTCCGTGGGGCCCGCGGCCCTTCTCTGCTACCTTTATGGATTTTTCGGAAAAATTAATATTTTCTTCACTATGATTATTTATTTATCTGTCGAGTTGGAAATAAGGGTTTTATGCCCATGATTTTGATACGTAACCACGGTTTTTCTGAAGTTCGGTTTGAAATGTCCCGAGCGAGATTAGGGAGAAAAACTTGATTTGACTATGATTTTGGATTTCCAAAAAAAAAGGGTTCGTTTTGATCATTCGGTTGAGTACGTGATGGTGTTTGATATGTGTATGGTTACTTACGATCTCGCTCGTGCGTTCGTGTTACATCTTTCACGGATCCCGGCCGGTATATGATCGTGCGCACTATGACATATTACGGAGTTATCCGTGTTACGGTTCCCGAGACCTCGCCATAGAGGCTGGGTTCCGTTTATGAAGTTATCTTGTGATATGGCTTATGATGTGTTGTGATGATGTGTTGCGTTCGGGGGATACGGAGATTTGAAATCTTCCGGAGTTATCTTTGTCATGCGGGCGCCGGAGCAGGGTGGCGACCACGTTCGTCCGCCGGTCTATGGACCGCATTTGATATGTGATGATGTGTGATGAGTTTGTTCTCCCGATGATGAGTTTGATCACCGATGTTTACGAGTGATGAGCGGTATCCCGCATCGGTTACCGTCATTCCATATGACGTATTACGATGCGTTCGGTATGAGTATGCATGATTTGTGTGTCGGATGTAAGTACTTAGATAGTTGGGTTATTACGACTTCGCTTCCGTACTTCCTACTTTAGTTATGACCTCGTTTGATGTGTGTGCTATGCTTTACATGCTCGGCACATATTTCGTCGACCCCCTTTCTTCGGGGGTTGCGTTTCATGCCACGCAGTACCCACGGATGAGTCGGTGAAGCTAGCGAGAAGATGCTCCACCCGGATTGGCGAGCTCCATTTCCTCGGAGTGCCGCCGAGTCGAGTGCTTTGTATGGTGTTCGAAGTTATGATAGAGACTTTGCGGACGTTGTCGAGTGTATGATATGTCGGTCTCCGTTTGTAAGCGGCTACGTAAGCTCGGTGTGTTTGTATGCATTATGCTACCGATGTGTTTGTGAGCGGCTATATAAGCCGAAGTTCTGTTATGCCTTATATTATAGATTTTATACTATTGCAAATTTTATTTGGTTTGAAAGAAAAAAAAAACGAAAAGCATGTTTGTTTTCGAAAATTTTCATTACGTGCGTATGTTATGTTTTGTGGGCCCGCTTGGGTATGGACATTACGATAGTCAGCGGGTTCGCTCGGCCCTAGGTAAGGGTCGGGTGCCCATCACACCCTATCGGAATTTGGGGTGTGACACTTTCAGAAATACTTAATCGCCAATTTGGAGCTCCAAATGTTGACGTCGATTATCTGCATATGACTTCTATCGACTCTGTCTGCCAAGAACCTTTTCTGCATAAGCTTCACCTTATAACTTGCTGAGTCTTATTCGGGCCAATTAACTTAGTTTCGCCAACATCGAACCAGCCTTTTACCCTTCGCCCCCCTCGTCCCAAAGACCCCTTTAAAGGTTTTCCCCCCGATACTCATTTCTTTAGGACCCCCTTTCCATTTTCTTCCTAACCCATTGTACTTTGTAAACTTCCTGGGGTCACCCATCCAAAAATTTTCCCCCAAAAACGCTTAACTTTGGGACTCGGAAAAAAAAGTTTTAAGTTTTATGTCGGCGACCTTTCCAGACCTTCCACATAATTTGGAGTAAGTTAACCGGGGATTTTTAAAACCCCCCATAAACACCCCCCCGAATTAAAAAAAAGTCTCTTTTCGACCCAATAATTATTTAATACTCGTAGTTACCAAATTTTTGTTGTGGGGACTATTCCA
>NC_081344.1:52007618-52026772 GCF_029784015.1 Lycium ferocissimum
CGTCCTTTTCGAGGGCTTACACTCATTCTTAGCTTATGGGTCCTTCTTAGGACTTTCTCAACTTCACATGTACTACCCATATATCTCTTCATATGTCCTTAATAAAATCCCGACATGTGGGTCCCACCTTAACACACGGCCACTTTGGCCTTTCATGAAATTTTTATTTCAACTTCTAGCCCCTAATTTCCCTTAATATTCCATACTAATAAAATTCATAAACAACTTATGCATTAAACAAAATCGAAGGTCCAAAATCTCAAACTCGCATCCCGAGTATTTCCTTGCCCTTAACTTATCGTGGTTAGCCCGAATGTCCCAATGCACAAAATTCGGATATAACATCCTCCCCTTTAGAACATTCGTCCTCGAATGTTAAACTAGTTCACAGGTCTTATAAGCACTTCAGGGGAGTCTCTTTTATAGCTACCACATACAATTCATTCACCAATCAACATAACCCACCTCGGGAATTTGGATTACTTGACGACATAGGAAAACAAGAGAATACGTATTCTTCATCTCTTCCCCGTTATTGTTTCCCTACAATACCTTAACTAAGCTATGTATTTAGTACACAATTTTCTCACCCGACGGTCCAATATACTCCTTAACTTCTCTTTTTTTGAATCTCGTAACACCCTTCATGGGTGACACTTTCGTAAATACTTAATCGCCAATTGAGCTCCAAATGTCGTACGTCGATTATCCGTATATGACTTCTATCGACTCGTCACGCCAAGAACCTTTTCTGCATAAGCTTCACCTTATCAATAACTTGCTGAGTCTTATTCGGGCCAATTAACTTAGTTTCGCCAACATCGAACCAGCCAGTCGGTTTCCCGCACCTTCTGCGATACAAAGTCTCATACGGCCATCCGGATGCTAGAATGATAGAGAACTGGTCTCCGTATTCATTAGATCACAAGAACCAGACTTCTATGACAGAATGTTGTCCATGGCCGGGAGGCCCTTTGCTGAATTAGTCAAGATGGGAGAGGCCATAGAAGATGGTCTCGAGTCTGGTAAAATCATCAGCGTCTTCAATAAGGTATCTGGACAAGTCGCTGTGGGAGTAATACGTAAAAAGAAAGAGGACGTGGTGTGCATGTCCCACATACCAAGCCTGAACCCTAAAAGACTGGAAGAACCACAATCTTCTCACCAAATCTCCACTCTTTATCAATTACCCGACTTCGCCTTACAACCCTACACCCATATTCTATGCACAACCAAGCTTTACCACTACTATACCGGCTTATGTGGCTCCACCAAGTGTCCAAGTACCCACTCCTATTTATGAAGCACCACCACAACTGTCACGCCCCAATTTCCGAGGGACGTGATGGGCACCCGACCTCGATTTAAGGCCGAGCGAACCCGTACCTTTATCGCACATGTAAAATTTTTTTTTCAAATCTCTAACCGATTAATCATAAAATACATAATAAAGCTTTCTAGCTTGACATAATCGTAATTATACAAACTTTATTACAAACACAAATTGGACAAATCTACCGACGGAGCCGCTCACACAACCGACACACTATACCCACACCACCGTCCGCAAAGTCTCTAGTACCGTCCAAGACACAACGTACGTACTGACTCGCAAAGCCCGTGGCTGGAATTGGAGCTCGCCAATCATACCGGAACATCTTCAACTCATCCGTGGGTACCGCGCGGGACAAACGTGCTCGAAGAATGCGGGGTCGCACGGGAAATGTACCGAGTATGCAAGGCCGTAAAATAGCAGCACAAACATCATAGTCAAATTCGAAATACAAAAATATGACCGACAAACCATCACTCGACTCAAAAATACAGTATCTAACGTACGAACCTTAGTGATATCCGTAAATATTAAGCATAACCCGACAAAATCGTACGTAATCAGAGGCTGTATAAGTATACGACGTACTGTGCAAAAACGCAACGGAGCCGATGTACGTAGTATATCGTACGTATTGAGATGAGTAAAAGTACGCAGGTATACCGACAGTAATTTAATCGTAATCGATACAGTAGTGAGCGTAATGTCGACGCAGATCGCGCGTAAATACGCGAATGCCGTAGACGTACCATACGTACCGATACGTAATTACGTACGCACGTAATGCCGTACCCGTATTCATGCGCACGTAACATACGCTGTATCGAAACGTATTATATCCATATGCAGTATATGTATCCCGCCCTTTAAGGGACGCAGACGAACCGAATCATTATCGTATACGCATGTAATCGAACGCCGTAGCGTGCATATATCGAACCCGGCCCTCCGAAGAGGGCGCGTAGACAACCCGCCCTCTAGTACGGGACGCGTGAACGTACAAATCGATGCCATCCTGGCCACCACCCCATACATCAAATCATAATATCATAAAACAGAGTCGCCCGCCTATGAGGGACGCCGTGAACAATGCAGGAGGCGCACGATAACATGTCCCGGCCCGGACTCCGTGAATCGGAATCGTATCGTAACGTACACACGAGATCATAACATGCCCCGGCCCGGACCTGAAAGATACATTGAGCTCGTACCTAGCAGAAGTAGCAAACATACATAAAATCCGTATATTCGACAAACGAATATTCTTACCGATATCCGAGGCTCGTGAGCAAATTTCGATCGATTCCTCTACCAAACGTCGGAATTATCACATCAGACGCTAAGGCGTATCATATTGGGTGGTCGAAGCATATTATATCGTAACGGCATTCCGACACAAATCCGAGATCATTCGTCGAAAATCGGTGAACATTGAACTTACGTAGCTGGAGAATGGGGAGGGTGATATAACATACCATGGGTATCATACGTACATACAGAGGGTATTAGGAATCAGGGCCCACTTCGCACAAAATCGAGATAACATACAGAGGTTAGGATTGTTCATACTTACAGAACTCTTTTAGTCACGTAACCTTCTTATACTTATTCATTACTCAAACATACACAACTTAATGATATTAACATAAGCACATATGACATAAATCAATCATAAAATGTATCTTAGATCAAGAGCGGATTTTCCCAAATACACATTATGTCACAACTTAACAAGCTCTAGGACATGCCATAAAAGAAAAAGGGTAAGCCTTACATACCGCGCCGCCTTGCTAGCTACACTTGTTCATCTCAACTTGCTTATCTACATTCAAAAGACCCATATAATCATTAGATTCATCGACTTGTGCTTGCCTTAACTTTTCATACAAGTCCACTTATAAGCTACCGAAATTTCAAAGATTTCTCCGTAATTACGACATCCCCCGAGATTCTCACTCGGCTAATTTATATCAACAACAATCCGAATTCAACCCGGCCAAACTATCATCAATAATGCCAATTTTCAACCCAAAGTACATTCTAATATTCTCAATCTTTTCTTACAATTCCATTAGATTCCATTCAATTCATACAACTTTCAAACAATTCAATCAATATACCGCTCCATACATCAACAATATTATTTTCATTATAGAATCTCCAACGACATCAACTAGAACATCAAATGAAATTAATTCATCATAGCTTACCAAGCAACACCAATTTCGGCCACAACCATGGTACATAGATTTTCATGAATTTCCATTTATTTCTATACATTATGATGACAATCAACTTACTAAATAAAACTTCCTCACCATTCCTTCATAATTCATCAACACACACCCGCCATATATGCCATGTATAACTCACGGCCACTTCTATGTTTTTCCCACTTCCATGAATTTCATTAGTTTCAACACATTACAACAACAACAATAAAATGCAACACAACATACACACACATGCACGGCCATCTCTACTACTCCACACATAACACCATATTTTCATAAACTCCATTCATTCTATATACCACAACATGTATAAATACCTATAAAACATATTGAGAAGGATAGGACCTTACCTTTTTCTCTCAACTTCTCTTCTCGCTAGAAGCGGTTATAGCACCAACGGAGGGTTTTCTTGTTCCAACGACTAGCTCATGTTAACGAGGACCTCCCAATTGATATAAAAGATCAAGAAACAATTTTTCCCACACCATCATAGGGCTGGTTCGCCACCCCTCCTAGCCGAACCCCTTTTTTTTTTTTTCTCCTTTCCTTTCTTGCTTTCTTTCTTTCTTTCTCTTAATTAGAAAAGATGACATCTTATGTATATATATATATATCAACCAAGCATGTGAGGGGCACACGCCCTCTCTAGAATTTTCCTTTTCTTGCTCTTTCTTTTTTTTTTTTTTTTCTTTTTCTAGAATTTTCTCTTATTTGTTTTTCTTCCAAAAGATGACTTGCTCTAGAATTTTTGTAAAATTACCGTTTGTCCCTCGTCTTTCCACAAAATTACCAAAATGTCATTTTTCAAATTTTTCATTTTTGCCCTCGCCTTTCTCAATATTCCCACACTAATAATATTTTCCAACGACTTTCGCATTACAACGAAACCGAAAAATGACCTTGCCTTAAACTTTCCGCCATTGCCTTGGAATAACCCGACGTACGAAATGCGGGATATAACAACAACAAACTTATCAATTACCACAACAAAATTACCTGGCGGCCGCCCATGCTTACTGCCCACCACAAAACAACCCATCACAAATCCATCCACCACCAAACTACCAAAATCAACCACTACCGAACTACCAAAAATAAGCACCACCACAACCAAAGATACAATGCTCCACGTCCTGCTTTCGAGAGAAAGCCAGAAAGAGAATCCACAACATTGCTTGAGTCAAGGGCTCGACACTTTGAAAGGCTACATGTCAAAGGTTTAATCCAGAAAGTCCCTCCAAAGCCGGCTCAGCCTGGGAATAGGTTTTTCAAGGCCGATCAAACCTGTGCCTATCACTCAGGGGGAAATGGGCACAACATAGAAGATTGCATAAATCTCAAGCATAAGATCCAAGATCTAATTGACAAGCGAGAGATCATTCTGGAAATCACAACTCCCAATGTAAACACAAACCCATTGCCTAACTGTGGAAACAACGAAATCCACATGATTGAAAAGAAGACTGGGAAGCTTGCAGGGCATTGGTCCTAAGAATAGTTAAGTACATTGAACAAACAGCGGCTTCCCTCACACTCCAGGATCGTCCCAATTTCAGGTCCTGATCCCGGCACTAGAAATTCCAAAGGCTATACCAAGGTTCAGAACCTTAGCCCTAGCACCGATGGTGGCTCAGGTGGCACAACAGATAGTGCCTGCTCCCAAAGAATCTGTCACTGTGCAATCAGCTATGGCCAAAGGCATGACTCGCTCAGAAATATGTTACACCCCTAAAGAACTAGCCCAAAATGCTACAAGAAAGGAAAACACCCAGAAGAGGGCAATAACTGAAAGAGAAGTCGAAGATTTCTGGTGGTGTATGTAGCCAAAGGATTATTCAATTATTGAGCATCTAAAGAAAACACCAAAGACAAATATCGGTGTTAGCACTACTGGCCAGCTCGCCATCACACAGGAAAGCTCTCATGAAAGTGTTAGATGATACACACGTGCCAGTAGGTACAAGCAGTGAGGATCTAGCGGGGTTAGTGTCACGACCCAACCGGAGGGCCACGACGGGCACCCGGTACTATCCCACCCGGGCACCTCTTAACATACTTTCACATCATATCTAGGTGACTCACATAGTTAAATCATGCTTTTCACTCATCATCATTCTAATCTCATTGAGCAACAACATATCTATATCGTCATTAACAACTATGCCCATATAAATGTACACAAGCCGACAAGGCTATCAAAACAATATCCCAAAATATAGGCCGACAAGGCCGAACATATCTAACCATATACACATATCTACGAGCCTCTAAGACGAATACGTCATATCATAACATATAAAGGGACAGGACCCCGCCGTGCCCATGAATATGTACACAAAAGAATCTATACCAAAAGCTGTAGCTCCGAATGAAGTGGAGCTCCGCTATGTAGTCCCTGAATGAAGCAGCTATGGGTCAAGTCTATCTCCCTGGCCACCTGCGGGCATGACGCAGCGTCCACAACAAAAGGACGTCAGTACGAAGAATGTACTGAGTATGTAAAGCATAATCAATATCAATATGAAAGCATAATAGACAACATATGAAATAACATAGGATGGGAGATAATAGCATTAGCGTCATAGCACTTACTTGCCTTCCATAGGGACATTACATTTCCATTGTGTATTCGTGTACATACATCCATATCCGTACTCATTTACCTTTCGTATCCATTTTTGTATTCATATTCATATTTCCTTTCATACTTACGTTCATATCATATACATTGCATATACATAGCCTTTACTTGGCATTTACATATACTTAACATATTCGTACTCATATTGATGTCATATACATAGCATTTATATAGCATACCCGACCACGAAGGTTCGGTGTTTCACATATCTGGCCCTACGAAGGCTCAGTGTCATACATACCCAGGCCCTACCAAGGCTCGGTGTTATCCGTACCCAACCGCGGCGCGTGCGTCGTCATATATATATATACATATTCACTATATTCTACCCGCCATATAAGCTCGGGGTTTCATAATAGCCACACATGGGCACATATACATATAAGCTCATAATTATCTTTAGCCTTTTTACTATCGTCATTCATTACATTCTATCCTTAGAGGATTACTCATCGTATAAGAAACTTAGTACAATAGTATCATTTGAGCATCATAATCTTAGTAGCTTCTAAGATAGGATCATTGGAGAATATCGTAGACTCGTAGAAGGATAAACATTTGGCCGAAGAACCATGCCTTATGAAAGAAGGGTTAGCCTTACATACCTTTCCGTTCAACTATTCTATTGCTTGCACATGCTCCTTCAATGCTCACCTTTCTACCTTCATTAAAGTGCATACTAACATTAGAGAATTTATAGCTTAGCATTCATGACTAAAGCTAGGGAAAATTGGACAGCATCTCCTTTATTTATACAACTTCCCTCATATCACATATCAACTCCCAAACATCATTAATATCATATCACAATGTCATACGATAGCCTTTAATCACTTACATTATTCTTAGTTCTCAATTCATCCCCAATCATCCATATTCATGGTCATATCACATGATTACGTTCATTCATATACAATGTCCATTCCATGTTCTCAACATCATTTATAACATGATTATAATCGTAATGTATCAAGAATCGTAACTCAACCCAAACATTTACTCAAAAGTGACACTACTTCCACATTCATGACCCATTTCCTATTTCCTTATGTAATCCAAGTGTTTCAACTTTCAAATACTTCAAACAACAAGGAAATATCATAAAACTTACCTTATATGGTGTAGGATTGAACCTTGGGTGCAAATACCTCACTTGAGCAAAACCCTAGTTTTTTCCTTCACTTGGATTTCTTGCTTTGGATGAACTTTAATGGGTTTCTTATACTTGATTCACTTGGTTTGATGAATTTGAACACTAATTTCTCTTGAAAACTTGTGGGAGAAATGTGGAGAGATGTTTTAGAGAGAAGGGGAGTGAAGAGGAAATGAAATGAAATGAAACTTGGATCCTTATTAAATAACACATTCAGTCCCGACGTAACATACGACCAACATACGGTCCGTATATTTTTCATCGGCGTATGTCCGGACCGTATGTTTGGTCCAAAGAGGTGTGCCATTCTGGCTGAACCTACGGCTGGACATACGGTCCGTGAATTTTATACGGCAAGTATGTTTGGCCGTATAATGTCCAAAGGATTCCGAACTTGTTCTCGTCGACTCATTTGATCTCCAATCCTTATGGAACCTTCTTGGCACTTGTCTAACACCTCAATACCAATCTAAGGGACGTTATAACTCTTCTCCAAAATATCTTTAAGTCACCATTAACTCGTTACTCATAAATTCTTTCCGATACTTATCGTAAGCCTTGCCTTCTCTTGGCAATCTTTCTCGTCTAACATCGAATGTCTTTGAAATCTTACTTAAGGTCATCAAATGCTATTTCTTACTTATCGAAACACCATATACTTCGTACTCATCGCTAGTCTATTCATTGTGCATCAACGAAAAAAATTTTGAGGTGTAACATTCTCCCCCCCTTAAGAACATTCGTCCTCGAATGTTGGGCACTCGGGAATTCTACGAAAATTTCGCCAGAGTTTCCCCTATAATATGGCACTACCATCCTGTCACAACAACCCATAATAACAATGCCTCACAGGGCCACAACATAATAGCAATAGAATTTGGCCACACACGACCCAAATGCATAAAAAGGAAAACATACATACCTTATGATCTTGACGTCTCATCTTGGCCCTCTTCCGGGGGATAAAATAAGTGCGGATATTTGGATTTCATGATTTCTTCCACTTCCCATGTCATCTCTTCTCGATTATTATTTCTCCACAAAACTTTAACTGAGGCCACTTCTTTGTTTCTAAGCCTCCGTACTTGCCTATCTAATATGGCAATGGGTATTTCTTCATAAGTTAACTTTTCTGTCACTAGAACATCATTTACTGGGACGATCCTAGTAGGATCTCCAACACATTTACGAAGCATCGAGACATGGAAAAGCTGATGAACCGACTCCAAATCGGAGGTAGATCTAATTCGTAAGCCACTTTGCCTACCTTGCGCACAATTTCATAAGGCCCAATGTACCGGGGACTTAGCTTCCCCTTTTTGCCAAATCTCATAACGCCCTTCATTGGTGACACTTTCAAGAATACCCAATCTTTAACTTGAAACTCTAAGTCCCTTTAGCGATTATCTGCATAGGACTTTTGATGACTTTGGGCTGCCAACAACCGATCTTGTATGAGCTTAACTTTCTCTATGGCTTGCTGGACCAAGTCTGGCCCTATCAATTTAGCCTCTCCTGTTTCAAACCACCCAATTGGGGATCTACATTTTCGCCCATATAAAGCTTCATACGGTGCCATTTGGATGCTAGAATGATAACTATTATTGTAAGCAAACTCAATGAGTGGTAAGTGATCATCCCAATTACCTCCAAAATCTAACATACATGCCCGTAACATATCCTCAAGAGTCTGAATGGTACGTTCGGCTTGTCCATCGATCTTTGGATGAAATGCCGTGCTAAGGCTCACGAGTCCCTAAACCCTCTTGGAAGGACTTCCGAAATTAGCCGTAAAACCGAGTTCCTCAGCTCGTTCGAGATAATAGATACCGGAACACCATGAAGTCGCACTATCTCTTTAACATAGAGCTTTGCATAATCTTCCACATACGTCGTTCGATGGTAAGAAATGAGCTGACTTCGTGAGTCTATTCACAATCTCCGATATGGAATCATACTTACGTCGAGAACGTGGTAAGCCTATAATGAAGTCCATGTTAATCACTTCCCATTTCCAAGTTGAAATTTCTATAGCTTGCAACAATCCGCCCCTGGCTTTTGGTGCTCGATTTTCACTTGTTGACAATTGGGACATTGAGCTACAAATTCTGCTATATCTTTCTTCATCCCATTCCACCAATACATAGATTTAAGATCATTATACATTTTCGTTGCTCCGGGGTGGATAGAATAACGGGAACAATGAGCTTCTCTCAATATTTGGTGGCGTAAACCTGCCACATTAGGAACACATAATCTTCCTCGACATCGGAGAACTCCGTCTACTGTAATCTCAAATGATGACTCCTCTTTCTGAGGGAGCGTATCTCTGTAATGCTTTAGCATGGATCTTCGTATTGTCGCTCTTTCACTTCCACTACTAGCGACGAGACTGCTGAATTTTGAATGGTAGTTCCCCTACTACCTGAGTCCACTACTCGAACTCCTAGGCTAGCTAACTGCTGGAGCTCACGAGTCATTTCTCTTTTCTCTGGTTGTACATCACACACAAACTTCCCATGAACTGCGGCTAAGAGCATCGGCCACAACATTTGCCTTTCCGGGTGATATAGAATGTCAACATCATAATCTTTTAGCAATTCCAACCATCGTCGTTGCCGCAAATTCAACTCTTTACGCGAAGATATATCGAAGGCTTTTATGATCTATGTAAACATCTACATGAACACCATATAAATAATGTCTCCATATCTTTAATGCATGAATCACTGTGACCAATTCTAAGATCATGAGTTGGATAATTCTTTTCATGTTTTCGTAATTGCCTTGAAGCATATGCAATCACTTGCCATGTTGCATCAATACACGATCTAGCCCAATGCCTGAAGTATCGCAATAAACAACATAACCTTCCAATCCCTCTGGAAGTGTTAGGACTGGTGCAAAAGTCAATCTATCTTTTAGCTCTTGGAAGCTACGTTCACAAGCATCTGTCCATTGAAACTTAGCTGATTTCTGGGTCAACTTTGTGAGTGGTGCAGATATAGAAGAGAAACCTTCAACAAATCTCCTGTAATAACCTGCTAAGCCCAGAAAGCTACGAACCTCCGTAGGAGTTGTGGGCCTTGGCCAAGTCTTCACGGCCTCAATCTTTTGGCTATCTACCCGAATACCATCGGCCGAAACAATGTGCCCCAGAAATGTCACTGAGTTCAACCAAAACTCACACTTAGAAAATTTTGCAAACAACTCTCGAGTTTGAAGAACTCTAAGAACGATACGCAAATGATCCGCATGTTCTACCTCGAATCTAGAATACACCAAGATGTCATCGATGAATACAATCACAAATAAATCTAGGAAGGGCCTAAACACATCGTTCATCAAATCCATAAACACTGCCGGTGCATTAGTTAGTCCAAATGACATCACCCGGAACTCAAAATGGCCATATCTTGTTCTAAAGGCTGTCTTAGGGATATCTTTCTCCCTAACTCTCACTTGATGATACCGGATCTCAAATCTATCTTGGAAAACCATTTGGCACCTTGTAATTGATCAAATAAATCATCAATCCTCGGAAGAGGATACTTATTCTTAATCGTCACCTTATTCAATTGCCGATAGTCAATGCACATTCTCAAGAGCCATCTTTCTTTTGGACAAACAATACGGGCGCTCCCCGGGGATGAACTAGGCCTAATAAAGCCTTTCTCAAGCAAGTCTTTCAATTGCTCCTTCAACTCTTTCAATTATGGGAGCCATTCTATAAGGAGGAATAGATATAGGCTTAGTGTCCGGCAACACATCGATAGCAAAATCAATCTCCCGCTCGGGAGGAAGGCACAAGCTCTTCCGGAATACATCCGGGAAATTCATTCACTACGGAACTAACGAAGAGAGTCGGCGGTTCGGCTTTCTACATCTTGAACCCGTACTAGATGATAAATGCAACCTTTTGTGATCATTTTCCTTGCCTTTAGATAGGAAATAAACCTACCCTTTGGTGACGCCGTATTTCCTTTCCATTCTAAAACTGGTTCTCCCGAAAATTGGAAACGAACCATTTTCATTCTACAATCGACATTGGCGTAGCAAGAAGCCAACCAATCCATGCCCATAATAACATCAAAATCCACCATTTTTAACTCATGCAAATCAATCATAGTACGACGATCACAAATCACAATTACACAATTTCTATATACTCGGCTAGCTATTACTGATTCACCAACGGGTGTGGACACCTCAAAAGGTTTAATCGACTCCGGTTTGATTCTAAACCGACCCGCAATATACGGAGTAACATATGACAATGTGGAGCCAGGATCTATCAAAGCATATACATCATGAGAAAATACCGATAATATACTGTGACAACATCGGGGAGAGATGACTCAAGATCTTGGCGTCCGGCCAAAGCATAAATACGGTCGAGGACCGCTAGAATCGGGGACTCTCCCTCTCCTCTCTACCATGGCCGGCGGCGCATGTGAACCTGGCCCCATAGGGCGTATAGATGATGAAGATCCGGCTATCGACCCCGAAGGGCGGGTCCCTACCTACGCCATCAACGAGGGGGCAATCACGCATAATATGGCACCGGTCGACCACATGAATAGCAAACCTCTAAACCCAATCTGCACTGGCTCCAATGTAACTTCCCACACTGAAAACATCGTGGTACGGGTGGCCTCGCCTGACCCGAACTGCCTCTAAACTGAGATCCTGAAAAGCTCTGGCTCGGCCCGGGATGAGTAGGTCTATCAAATCTGCGGCCGAAAATCGTGGAGGCGCACTAGTCATAGAATAGCACGAATGCCTCGAAAAATGCGTGCCCTACCCCCTATTCACTCATCGGGCCCGAAGATCTAGCCTCTTGCTATGCCTACTATCATGCTCGCGCTTCACTTCTTTATTGTTGTTGCAAACTTTCTTCTAAATTTTGAGCATGGGCTTGAATGCGTGAAATATCCATGTTGTCCTGAAGGGACGCGGTCAAGCATCTATCCATCAAATGTGGCCCTAGGCCTTTCACAAACCGGTGCACTCGATCGCCCATATCCGCTACCATGGCCGAAGCATACCTAGCCAAGGAATTGAAGCGGAGACTATACTCTAGAGCACTCATGCTCCCTTGTCTCAAATTTAAGAACTTATCGGCTCTAGCTCGCCGAACTTCCGGAGGCAAATAATGTCGAAGAAATGCATCTACAAATTCTTGCCATACCAGGAGAGGTGCATTGGCTCCCCGTGAAGCCATCCAAACCGTGTACCAATGGACCGCGACATCCCTCAATCTATAGGACGCTAACTCCACCGATTCGGTGTCCGAAGCATGTATCAATCGAAGCGTCCTCAGCATACCATCAATAAATTTTGAGGGTCCTCATCCGGCTTTGATACAAAGATTTTCGGAGGGTTCAAACTAATAAATCACGGGCCCTTGCACTAACGACCCTATCACCTTGCCCCCGCACTTTGCCGGCCGAGTCCGGGTAGCAACCAATTGAGTAAGCAAATGAATGGCCTCTTTCACATCTTGGCACGAAGCACCGGTGGAGGAACCGGAGGTGCTAGGGCGGGCGAGGCTCCCTCACGCTCCTCTAATATAGGCACGAATGGGAGGACGAGATTGAGCCGCACTCGGGACTCACTTTCCTCTACTACGGTGGCGGCGCTCTTTCGGCCCGGCTTTTTTGCCACCGTCTTGCCCATTTGGGCTGTCGTAGCCTTTCTCTTTACGAGTTTTTACGAAATACACAACACATGGTTAAGAAACAAGAAGTTCTTACATCATAGCTCTATCGCACGATTCCTATGAAGAAAGAAGGTCATTCATTCCTAAAATGTCCGCAGCTTCTTGTTTATACGTATGGCGCGCAACACACCCATAATCAAAACTCTACTAGACACGGCTCGTAGACACACGCTAGGACTGAACTGCTTTGATACCACTTTTGTCACGACCCAACCGGAGGGCCGCGACGGGCACCCGGTGCTATCCCACCCGGCACCTCTTAGCATACTTATACATCACATCTAGGTGAGCCATATAGTAAAGTCATGCATTTCATTCATCATCATTCTAATCTCATTGGGCAACAACACATCTATATCGTCATTAACAACTATGCCCATATAAATGTACACAAGCCGACAAGGCTATCAAAATAATATCCCAAAATATAGGCCGACAAGGCCAAACATATCTAACCATATACACATGTCTACGAGCCTCTAAGAAGAATACGTCATATCATAACATATAGGCGGGACAGGACCCCGCCGTGCCCATGAATATGTACACAAAAGAATCTATACCAAAAGTTATAGTTCTGAATGAAGTGGAGCTCCGCTATGTAGTCCCCGAATAAATCTAGCTATGGATCAAGTCTATCTCCCCACAGCCACCACTGCGGCATAACGCAGCGTCCACAAACAAAAGGACGTCAGTACGAAGAATGTACTGAGTATGTAAAGCATGATCAATATCAATATGAAAGCATAATAGATAGCATATGAAATAACATAAGATGGGAGATAATAGTATCATCGTCATAGCACTTACTTGCTTTCCATAGAGACATTCCATTTCTATTGTATATTCGTGTACATACATCCATATCCGTACTCGTTTACCTTTCGTATCCATTTGCATATTCGTATTCATATTTCCTTTCATACTCATTTCATCTCGTATACATTATATACATAGCCTTTACATAACATTTACATATACATAGCATATTCGTACTCGTATTGATGTCATATACATAGCATTTATATAGCATACCCGACCACGAAGGTTCGGTGTTTCACATACCTGGCCCTACCAAGGCTCAGTGTCATACATACACAGCCTACCAAGGCTCGGTGTTATCCGCCCCAAGGGTGCGTGCGCGCGTAATATATATATATATATATATATATATATATATATTCGGCCATATAAGCTCGGGGTTCATATAGCCACACACGGGCACACATACATATAAGCTCATAAGCATCTTTAGCCTTTTTACTATCGACATTCATTACATTCTATCCTTAAGGATTACTCGTCGTATAAGGAACTTAGTACAATAGTATCATATCGAGAATCATAAGCTTAGTAGCTTTTAGAGATAGGATCATTGAGGAATATCATGGGCTCATAGAAGAACAAATATTTGGCCAAAGAACCATGCCTTATGAAAGAAGGGTTAGCCTTACATACCTTTCCATTCAACTATTCTATTGCTTGCACGTGCTTCTTCAATGCTCACGTTTCTACCTTCATTAAAGTGCATACTAACATTAGAGAATTTATAGCTTAGCATTCATGACTAAAGCTAGGGAAAATTGGACAGCATCTCCTTTATTTATACAACTTCCCTCATATCACATATCAACTCCCAAACATCATTAATATCATATCACAACGTCATACGATAGCCTTTAATCACTTACATTATTCTTACTTCTCAATTCATTCCCAATCATCCATATTCATGGTCATATCACATGATTACGTTCATTCATATACAATGTCATTCCATGTTCTCAACATCATTTATAACATGATTATAATCGTAATGTATCAAGAATCATAACTCAACCCAAACATTTACTCAAAAGTGACACTACTTCCACATTCATGACCCATTTCCTATTTCCTTATGTAATCCAAGTGTTTCAACTTTCAAATACTTTAAACAACAAGGAAACGTCATAAAACTTACCTTAGATGGTGTAGGATTGAACCTCGGGTGCAAATACCTCACTTGAGCAAAACCCTAGTTTTTCCTTCACTTGGATTTCTTGCTTTGGATGAACTTTAATGGGTTTCTTATACTTGATTCACTTGGTTTGATGAAGTTGAACACTAATTTCTCTTGAAAACTTGTGGGAGAAATGTGGAGAGATGTTTTAGAGAGAAGGGGAGTGAAAAGGAAATGAAATGAAATGAAACTTGGATCCTTATTAAATAACACATTTCAGCCCCGACCAGAACATACGGACCAACATACGGTCCGCATATTTTTCACTGGCCGTATGTCTGGACCGTATGTTTGGTCCAGTAAGGTGTGCCATTAAGGGCTGAACCTACGGCTGGACATACGGTCCGTGAATTTTATACGGCCAATATGTGCTCCAATAGGCCGTATAATGTCCGGTGATTAGAACTTGTTCTTGTCGACTCGTTTGATCTCCAATCCTCATGGAACCTTCTTGGCACTTGTCTAGATCCTCAATACCAATCTAAAGGATGTTATAACTCTTCTCCAAGACATCTTTAAGTCATCATTAACTCGTTACTCATAAATTCTTTCCGATACTTATCGTAAGCCTTTCCTTCTCTTGGCAATGGATGGCTAAAATGGATAGTCTCTCTTAATTCTGTGGTCTAAATGGATGCTTAAAAGCTCTCATCTTTTTGCCTGAAACAACGAGAATCAAGAGGAGCAAGAGCGAACAAAAATACTTTGAGTGAATTCACTCCGAAGTTGTTATAATTGAACACTAGAATTGTGAACTATCGATTCAAAAACTCTCATGAGATCTCGTTGGCATACTACCAAATGAAAAAGTCGACGAGCAAGTTAAAATTAATTCAAACTCGTTCCTATTTATTAACCCTTCTTTCTACTTCAACATCAACTTCGTTAGCTAACTAGTGATCCTCGCCCATCTTTGGTACTTTGTTAGGAGGATTATGTTGGACCTATGCAATCTCATTACAACGTTCTTTTTTTTATAGAGATTTCTAGTGAAAACTTCAATCTTGAAGCATGGGAGCTTCTTAAGATGTGCATGAACAACGGCAGGCACGACTTGTCGTCGAGACTCGCCCCGAATGCGGGATTCGATGACTTGTCCATAAAGCTCACGATGTGGATTCGAACCCGCCGTTTTCTCCTTATTGTCGTGAGCGGAGTCCGTAAGTCCTCCCCATTATAGTCCTCCTAGAATCCAGTAGTATCAATCGAAATACATCCACCCATCTTTTTCACCTTAGTAGTCCTATGCATAGTCGGTACTATAGCCCCAATCATGGCTACTAATAAAATAAGACTATAAACCAAAAACGTACGAATAGTAGGTATAAAGTAAATTGCCCAATGTTTCCAAATTGGTCCAACTTCGTACCTTTCCGGCATAAACCGTATATCTCGGAGGTCGTATTTCTTTGGGTTGGTAGTAATGGAATGCTTTCATTATCTAAAATAAAAAACATCTCCCACCAAAAGATCATCCAATACCACTCACAACTCTTGGTAAATAGCGCAATACTTTTCGTGAATCTCATTATTTGAATATGGAACATCATAACAATGAATAGGAATGAAACGGCTATATTTCCTATATAAACTACGGGAAGATCATAAGCGAAGAGTCGAGACCTAACAAAAGAAGTAAACCTAAAGTGTTGCGAAGGGCCCGGGATGAGAAACAAAATGGAATGCCGGATTTTTAGCACGTACGACCGTCAAATCGGTAGGACAAAGCGGGGCTCGACAAAACGAAATTATCATAGTACGTTGTCAGTTCTTCGAAATGGAACTTTCGTGTCGGAGCAAGAACAGCATGAAAGTCGATCTATTACAACTAGCGCGTTGTTCCTATTTCATTTTCTTCTTCCAAGCCCTTCTTAGAAAGCACTCACCGAGTTCTTACGAATCTCAAATCTCTCTCGGCCGAGAATTCTTTATGTGTCCGGAGTCGATTAGAGGTTCGGCTTCCTTCTCCCCACATTTTAGCCTTGGACCCACGAAAAAAAAAAAATAAAAAAAAGAAAGAAGAGAAATTGGGCCATCTTTCCCGAGAGAGCGCCTTCTCTCGGGGCCGACGGTCATACACTTCTAGTCGACCTTATGGTCTATGACTGACTTCCTCTTTTCCTTGGCTCTGCTTGCTTGTCTCCGCCCCCAAGTAAATAATTCGAAAAGGATGTTTCTGCTTGCTGCATTAAGATTTCAAACTCAAACTTGTCATAAAAAAAAAGGAATCAATCAGAATCTTGAAAAAAATAGGAAATAGTGAATCAAGATCTAGATGGATCTATCTTTATCTCTATCCACGAGAGAGATACCTATCTATATGGAGAGAGATCTATCTATGAATGGCCTAGACTATCCTCTATCTGGATAGATATGTCCCTATGAGCGACTACGCCGATCTTTATATGTTTTGGCCACGTCCCCTTTCCGCTCAGAAGAAGAAGGTTTGGATCTTTCAATCTTATGTCGTGAGTTATGTGACCTATTTAGGTCCATAATATACCACGACTTTTGGTGTTCTATGATTCACCTCTCGAATAATGAGTAGGTAGTTCGATCCTTTTGATTTTGATCTTTTTTAGTAAACCGACGGGGGGATGCGGAGCAATAGGGTCGAATTACTATATAAAGAAGAGTTGTAAACTATAGGACTTCTTGTTCGAGTAGGAATATTTCGAGTTTTTCTCGTTCCTTCTCTTCGATAAGAATAGGGATTTGAAATGATACAAATTCCTCTTCATTACGGTGTGCTGTTGGCGAAAGAACAGCCTAAGCATACTTTTTCAGATTCAAACTTCTTTGTTCTTTCTAAGTCTTCTTCTTGCATAGAAGAATGCAACTGTTGCAAAAACCGGGATTTTAGTAGTAGGCGGCATCCCCTCTTAGTTTTCAGTAGGCGGAACCATTTTGTTTTGGTTCTTCTCCACGGGTGATCCAGGAATTTACCTATTATTTTTTCAACTGAGATTTCGATATAGAAGGATCTCTTTATTTCTTCACCGCGGGTTCTCGCATCATTTTCTTGAAAAGATATTATATCACCATGGGAGAGTTTAAAATGAGTAATGTTAACCATTCCATTATTCACACAAACCCTTCGATAACTTATGGTACGCTTCGTCGAGGAATAGTTTCTAAAATGGAGACAAACCGGGATAACGTCGATCTTGTTTACACGGATTGAGTAGAAAAGGGATATATGAAGTTCATTCTCTTCCTCTGTGCATCTCCGTGATGGGTAAATCTCCATAAAAAGGACAACTTTCGTGTAGTTTGTGATTGGATGTAGCTAAGATTTTCTCTAGAATAAATCTTTCTCTTAATAGATCTCTTCTTGTTCCTCAATCTTGAGACAATACGGCGTTGTATTATTGTAAGTTCTCCGTTCCAAACATTTCACGAAAGTAGACGACAAGTTTTAAATCTTAATGCGGGCAAGGCATATCTCGTTGAATCGGTCTTTTTTTGCCACATCGCGTATATAGGAATCGAACCCCTCCGGCGATGGCGGAAGACGAGATGTATAATGTACTACTTCGATCTAGTAACTTCTTAGGAGTAGGTTTTGGCTTGGGAAAACCCGTGGATGAGCGAGAATATATGAATATTTTTATGTGAAGGTTTCCCTTACCTCTTTTTTGTTAAAATGAATGCGGATGGGTGTCTGCTTTTCTTTGAGAATTTGGATTGTACAACCAAGAATGTGGTCGAACGCCCTTTCTGTTATTAGTCGAATGAGGTTTGGAACCCTTTCCCCTTTGAAGATACAAGACCAACTCCATCGAGCTTCATGAAGATGGAATCTTTGAAGATCATGGGAGGCCCACATAGGATGGCCTTCAAGATATGGGAAATAGCTTGGATGGAAGGCTTCAAGAACGTCACATTCAAGATATGGAAGATAGCTTGGGAGGCTATTTGGAGAAGGAGGCTATACATGCAAAGAGGGATAGTACTTAAATGCAAGCTTTTTCAAGTTTCACTTCCATAGAAGACATCCAAATAAGGCCCTTACTTCATTAAGGGTATAATTGTAATAATGTAGTGTCTTCTTTATTTCATTAGTATA
>NC_081344.1:52026872-52034669 GCF_029784015.1 Lycium ferocissimum
GGGTAGTATATGTCTTATGATCACCCCGTGTATATTGTTGTATATCCTTTTATAGCCGCGAGGGCTTATATGTGTGTGTGTGTATATATATATATATATATATATATATATATATATATATATATATATATATTGTTTTGGTGATTATGTGTGTCCAAGATGGGTATGATGATTAGCGTAATGAGTGGTGCTCGGTAATCAGCTCCGGGTACCCATCACGGCCCCGTAGTCGGGTCGTGACACCCCTCTTCCGCAGGTTCAACTCCTTCTGCTTGAAGATGTACTGAAGACTCTTATGATCTTATAGATATCAACGTGAACGCTATATAAGTAATGTCTCCAGATTTTAATTGCATGAATCACGGTTGCTAACTCAAGATCGTGGGCCGGATAGTTCTTCTCATGCTTCCTGAGCTGTCTAGAAGTGTAAGCAATCACCTTACCGTGCTGCATCAATATGCAACCCAATCCGACCCCTGAAGCGTCACAATAGATAGCATAACCCTCGGACCCCTTTGGAAGAGTCAGAACTTGTGCTGAAGTCAACCTATCCTTCAATTCTTGAAAGCTCGGCTCGCAAACGTCTGTCCATTGGAACTTAGCTGCCTTTTGAGTCAACTTCGTCAATGGGCCGGAAAGAGAAGAGAAGCCCTCTACAAATCTTCTGTAATACCCTGCTAGAACCAGAAAACTACGAACCTCTGTCGGCGTCGTGGGTCGAGACCAAGCCTTCATGGCTTCTATCTTTGGAATATCCACTCTGATGCCCTCATCTGAAATAATATGCCCTAGGAAAGCCACAGAGTTTAGCCAGAACTCACATTTAGAGAATTTCACATACAGCTTCCGACCCTGAAGAACTCTGAGTACCGCACGCAAATGATCTGCATGCTCAGTCTCTGATCCAGAATAAACCAGAATATCATCAACAGAGACTATCACGAATAGATCTAAGAAGGGTCTGAATATGCTATTCATCAACTCCATGAACATTGCTGGCGCATTAGTCAACCCGAAAGACATAACAAGAAACTCAAAATGACCATATCTGGTCCTAAATGATGTCTTCGGAATATCCTTCCCTCTGATCCTGACCTGGTGATATCCTGACCTCAAGTCTATTTTTCAGAAATATCTAGCACCCTGCAACTGATCAAATAAATCAACTATCCTTGTGAGTGGGCACTTGTTCTTAATCGTCACCTTATTCAACTGCCTATAGTCGATACACATCCGTAGGAACACTGGGCTCCCCACGGTGACGTACTGGGTCTGATAAATCCCTTCTCCAGTAGATCCTTCAACTATTTCTTCAACTCCTTCCATCCTATAAGGAGGGATGGATATCGTTTGAATACCCGGTAGTACATCTATAGCGAAGTCAATTTCTTGCTTTGGTGGGAGGCCTGGAAGCTCGTCTGAGAACACATCTGGGAACTCGTTAGCTACAGGAATGGACTGAAGAGTTAATGGTTCTGCTTCTGCATTCTGAACTCGAAATATATGATAGATACAACCCTTTGAAATCATTTTCTTCCCCTTGAGATAGGTAATAAACCTACCTCTCGGCGAAGCCGTATTATCTTTCCTTTCCAGAATTGGTTCCCCTGGGAAGTGGAATGTGATAATCTTCGTCCAACATCCTACATTAGCATAAATAGAAGCTAACCAAACCATACCCATAATGACGTCGAAATCGACCATCTGTAATTCTATAAGATTTGCTATGGTCTGATGACCACAAACAACTACAGAACAACCACGATAAATCTTCCTAGCAATAATAGGTTCACCAACAGGTGTAGCCACAGGTTCACTCAATGACTCTGGCGCTATACTAAATTTTCCCGCAATAAATGGAGTGACATTTGGACAAATTGGACCCCGGATCTATCAACGCGTAAACATTATATGAACAGACTGTCAATATACCTGTCATAGTGTCTGGTGAGGACTCCAAGTCCTGACGACCTACCAGTGTATAGATGCAGTTCTGAGCACCGCCTGCACCAGAAGCTACACCTCTACCTCTGCCTCTACCTGCTGAAGACTGAGACCCGCGCCCAGAAAGATGTACGGATGCTGATGACCATGCTATAGAACCCAATGCCGGCCGCGCCATACCGCAGGTCTCCCACATGCGGGCCTCCCTCGTGAAATGATCCGGCGCCACAAGTATAACAAGCCCGCGACCCATACTGACATCGCCCATAGTGCGCTCTAACACAATTGCCACACTGCTGTAGTAGTGATCTAGCCTATCCTGGACCCCTCTACTGCTGTGTCCCGGATGTACGGGAACTCTCACCTGATCCAGATGGGATATAACACCCTAATCTATATCCCTGAGACTGAGCTGGTGATGGCCTAAATGACTTACCCTGGTACTGGGGTCTGAAACTCCCCTTGTGATGCTTCCTCTCTATCCTCTCAGTCTCCTGTCGCTGACGTCTACAATCCCCATAGTTTTGCACGAATGCCTGAATACGAGCAAGGTCCATATTATCACTCACCGCCGCAGTAATACAAGCCTCAACATAATCAGGGTGCAAACCCACTATGAACCTGTGAATCCTGGCCCTCGATGAATCAAAGAATGATGGAGCATATCTAGCCAAGGAATCAAATCGGAGGCAATAATCACGAACGCTAGAACTACCTTGCTGGATAGTCAGGAACTGATCTACCCTCGCCTCTCATATCTCCAACAACAAATAATGATCAAGAAAGGCCTCTGAAAAGTCAGACCAACGCGTTGGAGGTGCCTTCGGACCTCTGGCATGCTCCCACCTCTCATACCATAAGATAGCTATATCACGAAGCCTAAAAGCCGCTAACTCTGCTGCCTCGATCTCGGTAGCATGCATGACCCTGAAAATATGGTGAAGCTTATAGACGAAGTTCTGCGGATCCTCATCCCGCCCAACCCCTGAGTGATCTAGGGGGTCAAGTGCTAGGAACTCACGAACCCTCAAACTTATGGACCCATCAATAGTTACTGTGCCAGTATGTACTCTCGACTGTCTCTATGTCACCACAAGCTAAGTCAATAAGTGCACCGCACTCCTAATATCCTGGTCTGTCGATACGGAAGGGGGTACTGGAGGTGTTGTGTCCTTCGAAAGCTCCTCGAGCTGTGGAGTCATCGATGGTGGCTGGGATAGGGTCTCACCTTGACCCTCACACTGGGCCTCAGCGGTCGGGTGTGTCCTACTATTTCTCTCACCAGCTGTCGTATCAACTCTCCATCTAGCTACAGTCTTCTTAGTCACCGGCGTGGCTGTCTACAAACATTAACGGGTAAGTTTAACTCAAATCTCCGATGACTTGGCTCTGCAACACGATTTAGATATGAAAGAAGGGTAACCAATTCCTAAATGCCCTGTAGCTTCCTGTTTATATGATGTGGTGCACAACACATCTATAAACAAGACTCTACTAGACACGGCTTGTAGACTCCCTAGGACAGACCTGCCCTGATACCAAGTTTGTCGCGCCCCAAATTCGGAGAGGCGTGACCGGAACTCGATGCCATACTAGGCTCGAGTGAACCACTCTAAATCTGAAACTCTGGAAGAGTAACCCTTAACTTAGGTCGATAGGGCCTACCTGCACACAGACAATACCAACAAGCCGACGAGGCTGCAATCTGGATATATATATAAATACTGCTATCTCGTCTGAACTGGGCACACACACCTAAACCATGTATACACAACTGAGCTAGCCCTACTATGATCATACAAAGTCAACAGTACCCAAATAGACATATACAAGCCGGCAAGGCTATCACACAGACATACTATGTACAGGACTCATCTACAAGCCTCTAAGGAAAGTATGGCTGTGCCACGCTCGGGACAGGGCCCCGACCTACCTATACAATCTGTAGTCAGAAAGGAGAGACAACAAAAGACATGGCAACTCCGAACAAAAAGGCAGCTCACCAATCAGCTGATATCTGATCCTGCCTACAGGGGAGGTCTATCAATCTTTCTATCCTTACCTGCAGGCGTAGATGCAGCGCCCCCATCAAAAGGGGCGTTAGTATGAAATAATGTACTGAGTATGTGAGCCAATAGAAAACTGAGACTGAATTGGAAACAATACAATCTGGAGGCCAAAGAATGCCCTGGGTATCTCTCTAATCTGTCTCGTATGAAATGCAATGCAGCGGTATCATATATCTCACTGACCAAGTGGCCAGGCAACTGTAAAATCTCACTGACCCGTCAGCCAGGCAAATCTGTCTCACTGACCCGTCGGCTACGCAAAATAAAATATCTCACTGACCAAGTGATCAGGCTAAATAAGATGTCTCACTGACCAAATGACCAGGCTAAATAAAATGTCTCACTGACCAAATTGCCAAGCTAAAGATAATATATTTATATCATGCATGTGCTAAAAAAATACCGATACTTTAATATGTCTCTTCTGTCTCTCTATAAACTCAAGAGCATAGGGAGGGGATATGGCCTCTCAGAAGGAATAACATAACATTCAGAAGCTATGCAACAATATGACAAGCTCGACTTGTTAAATCTCTAGTCACAAGGTTCGTTACGTTCTTACTATATATGGAATCATGCTAAGAAAAAAAGGAACAGCCTTGACATACCTCGTCGCTTACTTAATCACTCAACATTTATTCTTTCGAGCTTGCAAATGTACATTCAAGATGATTCATACTAGGGTTAAGTCCTTGAAACACTTATAAGGTCAAACCAAACTACTAGGTAAGTTAATGAAATTTGGGTAGCATTTCCCCTGTACCATCTACTTTCTCCAAATTTCAAAACAACTCCCAAACATCATTAACAACATCAACAATTCCATAATCAAGAGAATACCATCAAACTAGACTCAAATCCATCCAAAACTTCTTTTTAAATTGAAACCCTAAGCCAACAACACCAACATGCCAACTCACAATCTTTATAACATTGTTTCCTTTACTTATAAGACTTGTTTAACCCTCAAATAAACTTAACATAAGTAATAAAGTGAAGAACATACCTTATACTTCAAAAACTTTAGCGACACACAACTTTTCTCAAAACCAAATTCACCACAACTTCAAGTAGAAGCAAGAACAACCACAATCTATGAACTAGTTGAAGATCTTATGGCTTGATCTCTACTTGAAATGGTTTTGGATGTTTATGAATGTTTAGAGATGGTTGGGAGAGCTTGTAGAGGTTTTAGGGATCTTATTTTTAATAAATAATGAGCCCCAAGTCGTGGCCCCATCTATTTATAGCAAGAAAAAAATTTCCACCACCTTACATCGACGGCAAAGATCGACTAACCGTCAACATGTCGACGGACCTTCAATTTTCTACCGTCGAATTGCATAGAGGCATCGCATAATTTTGTATAGGCCATATCTTCCACTGTACGTCTCGAATTTGCAATCTGTCAGTTGCATTAGAAAGAAGACTCTCTAAACTTCACTTTACATAGATTATGCATCCATAACTCCTCTTATTCTAGGAGATATGCCTCTCTAAAGTTGGACCAGAATTTCCTGTCCAAAATTCCGCCAAGTTTCTTTAAAATTTCGACAAACCTAATTTTTTTGATTCGCTTGATCCCGAACACCTGATTAACACTTATTAAAAGTATTCCTTAACCTTATAAGGGTTTCATGACCTCTCCGAGCTTATGCTAGTTTGCTTAAAATGCAAACGACGCAAAATTTTTCGAGGTGTAACATCATCGCTCTGTTGAGGGAATACATGGATGTCTTTACTTGGTCATACGCTAACATGCTAGGATTAAGCACTTAGATAGTAGCCCACATATTTTCCATTAAAGAAGGTTTTGCTCCGGTCAAG
Organism: Lycium ferocissimum; assembly: GCF_029784015.1. Taxonomy (NCBI): domain Eukaryota; kingdom Viridiplantae; phylum Streptophyta; class Magnoliopsida; order Solanales; family Solanaceae; genus Lycium; species Lycium ferocissimum. Next base: position 52,032,713 of record NC_081344.1, read on the forward strand.
CAAAAGACTCGAACATTTAAACCGGAGATGAGTATCAGAATTAAGGACGAGGTGGAAAAACAGATCGAATCCGGGATAGTGGAGGTGACGTCCTACCCTACTTGGTTGGCCAACATGGTGCCAGTAACCAAGAAGAATGAAAAAATCCGAATCTGTGTAGACTATCGGGATATCAACCGGGCTAGTCCAAAAGATAACTTTCCCCTTTCGAACATCCACATTCTCATAGACAGCTGTGCTAAGCACTAGCTGCAGTCGTTTGTAGATTATTTTGCCGGGTACCCATCAGATACTCATGACCGAAGAAGACGCTGAAAAAACAGCCTTTATCACCCCTTGAGGAGTCTACCATTACCGGGTAATGCCGTTTGGCCTCAAGAATGTCAGTGCCAAATGTATAAGAGCCATGACTACCCTGTTTCATGACATGATGCATCGAGAGATCGAAGTCTATGTGGACGATATTATCATAAAGTCGAAGGAAAGTTCGGAGCATACCACGCACCAGCGTAAGTTTTTCGGCAGGCTTCACAAGTTTAACCTAAAGCTAAACCCGGCAAAGTGCGCATTTGGAGTGACTGCGGGTAAGCTGTTGGGGTTCATAGTCAGCCGGAGAGGCATTGAACTAGACCCTATGAAAACCAATAAATTTAGGAACTACCATCTCCCCAAACCAAGAAAGAAGTCATGAGTTTCTTGGGAAGGCTGAATTACATCGAGCGATTCATAACCCAGTCAACGGTGATTGTGGAACCAATCCTCAAATTGCTCAAGAAAGACGCTCCTACAAAGTGGATAGAGGAATGCCAACAAGCATTCGACAAAATTAATAAATACCTTTCCAACCCTCCCGTCTTAGTGCCACTCAGGCAAAGAAGCCCATTGCTACTGTACCTGTCAGTATCAGAAAATGCTTTTGGGTGTATGCTCCCCCAACATGATGAAGAAGGCAAAAAGGAGCATGCCATCTACTACCTGAGCAAGAATCTCACATCCTGCGAGTCGAGGTACACACTCGTAGAGAAGACAGGTTACGCCCTGACGTGGGTCGCCCAAAAGTTGAGGCATTACTTATCGGTGTTTACCACTCACCTCATCTCCAGAATGGATCCGTTAAGGTATATCTTTCGGCAACTGATGCTCGTGGGAAAGTTAGCCAAATGGAAGATGCTACTAAGTGAATTCGACATCTTATATGTGGCACAGAAAGCAGTAAAAGGACAGGCACTGGCCGACCTGCCAGCAGAAAGTCAAAGTCCCGTTAAGGATGAACTCGAATACGAACTTTCTTCCCAGATCAAGAAGTAATGGCTATAGAGAAAGAGGTGACCGAGCCCTGCTCGGGATGGAGATTGTTCTTCGATAGAGCAGTCAACTACAAAAGTTCAGGCATAGGAGCAGTGTTGATATCAGAAAAAGGACAACACTATCCGATGGCCACAAAACTCAACTTCAAGTGTACCAACAACAGGGTGGAATACAAAGCATGTATTCTCGGCCTCATAATGGAATTGGACATAAACATATAAGAGTTGTTGGTAATCGGGGATTTTGACTTGCTCATCAATCAAGTGAAAGGAAATCGGCAACCAAGAATGACAAAATACTACCATATGTGAATCAGGCACAGGGACTGTGTGGAAGATTCAAAAACATTGACTTCAGGCATACTCCGAGGGCTCAGAACGAGTTCGCTGACACTTTGGCTATAATAGCCTCCATGATTCAGCACCTCGAGAGTCCCTACATTGATCCGCTAGAGATCCATATGAAAGAAAAATAGGCTCACTGCACCCACGTTGAAGCCGAGCCATATGGCAAACCATGGTACGCTGACATCAAGGCATACCTGAAGAAAGGAGAGTATTGTAACATCCCGTAAATCCGAGTTAGGTGTGAATGTGTAAAATCTAGTGTTAACATGATATTATATCTATATGAATCCATTCTTGATGAA
>NC_081344.1:52034769-52064455 GCF_029784015.1 Lycium ferocissimum
AACGAACGATTTTCTCTTTGCTCCAACAACTATTCCATGTCGACGAGGGCTCTTCTAATTTTGGCAGAGACAAGAGAAAATAATTTTCTTGATCACTTTCCCATGGTCTTAGGTTCGGCCGACCATGGCCGATTCTCTTTCTCTTTCTTTCTTTTTTTTCTTTCTTTCTCTTGATTTCTCTAGAACTTAAAATGATGAGTTGTCTTATTCTTTCATGACTTGCACACATATATATATATATATATATATATATATATATATATATATATATATATATATATATATTTTTTCTCCAATTTTCTAGATTATTCTTTAAGTTGGAAGAATAATGAATTGTCTTGTTTTGCCATGACTTATGCATATATACACACTTAGCTCCACAAGTATATGGTGTACACATGTGCATCTTCATGGCTTAAAATAATTGGCCAACCATGGGTGGGACCCACGGCCACTTGGCTTCTCCAAGAAGTCATGAACTAATAACACTTTCCAAATTCCAAGTTCCCCCTTATCATTCCATGCCAATAATAATATTCATAAGCGGTTTACGCATTAAAACAAAACCGAAAAATGGCCTTGCCCTTAACTTGTCGCAACTAACTCGGAATATCCCAGCGTACAAAATGCGGGATATAACAAGTGAAGTATGCTCTACTGGACTAAATTTATGATTGGACATACGGTCCATATATTTTATACGGCCAGTATGTCTGGCCGTAGGTTGTCCAGTTTTCCGAAAATCGTTTCGTCGACTCGTTTGACCTCCGATCCTTATGGAACCCTCTTAACACTTGTTCCTTACTTCCATACCATTCTAAGGGACGTTATAACTCTTTCTCCAAGGGTCATTAGGACATCATTAACTTAATACTCGTAATTCTTATCCGATACCCAACATATGACTCGCTTCTCTTAACAACTTTCTTTCCTTAACCCGAATGTCTTTGGAAATCTTAATTAGTGGCATCAACTACTATCTCTTGCTTATCCCAAACCTCATATACGTCGTGTCCTTCGTGAGTCTATTCACTGTACGCTAACGGGGAATCTTTCCGAGGTGTAACATTCTTCCCCCCTTTTTGGAACATTCGTCCTCGAATGTTAAGTCATCGGGGATTCTAGAAATATTTCGCCAGAGTTTTCCCTATAATATGGCGATACCATCCTGTCACAACAACCCATAATATCATTGCCTCACAGGTCCACAACACAATAGCAATATAGATTGGCCACACTCGACCCATATACATAAAAATAAAGCATACATACCTTATCATTTCAAAGTTTCATCATAGATTTCTTTTGAGGGCTGAAATTAATGCGGGTACGTGAATTTCATCTTCTCTTCCGCTTCCCAAGTCATCTCTTCCCGATTGTTATTTCGCCATAAGACTTTCACTGAAGCTATTTCCTTGTTCCGAAGTCTTCGTACTTGCATGTCTAGTATGGAAATAGGCACTTCTTCATAAGCTAGCTTTTCCGTGATCTGAACATCATCTATTGTCACAATCTTTGTGGGATCCCCCACACATTTGTGGAGCATTGAAACATGGAACACTAGATGAACTAATTCAAGCTCCGAAGGCAATTGTAATTCATACGCCACTTGACCCACTTTGCGGATGACTTTGTAGGGTCCAATGTATCGAGGACTTAGCTTTCCTTTCTTACCAAATCTCATCACCCCTTTCATCGGGGATACTTTCAAGAACACCCAATCATTAACTTAGAACTCTAAATTCCGCCGGCGGTTATCCGCATAAGATTTTTGGCGACTTTGGGCTGTCGACAATCGATCTCGTATCACCTTGACTTTTTCTACCGCTTGTTGAATCAACTCGGGGCCTATTAACTGTACTTCTCCGACATCAAACCATCCGATTGGAGATCTACATTTCCTTCCATATAGAGCTTCATACGGTGCCATTTGGATACTGGAATGGTAGCTATTGTTGTAGGCAAATTCAATTAGGGGTAAGTAGTCATCCCAACTACCACCAAAATCTAAAACGCATGACCTTAGCATATCCTTCAAGGTCTGAATAGTACGCTCGTGTTATATCCCGCATTTTGTACGTTGGAATATTGTAAGACAATTGCGGGAAGTTAAGGGCAAGGCCATTCTCCGGTTTTATTTTAATGCGCAAGTTGCTTGTAAATATTATGGGCATGGAAAATTGAGGGCAAATGTGGAATTTAGAAGTTTCTATTAGTTCATGAATTTTTGGAAAAGCCAATGTGGCCGTGGGCCCCACTTGTGCCTTGGCCACTTGTTGCAAGCCATGCAATAAAACATGTGCTCATCTTATGCTTGGGTGGCCAAAAACATATTGTGGACAAAGATAAAAAGTCAAGAATTCATCTTTTTTCATTTGGAAAACTCTAGAAATTTGAAGAAATTTGGAGGGAAAAGAAAAAAGAAAAAGAAAAGGAGAGCACATGGCCGGCCATGTGCTTGGCCATGTGCATGGTCATGTGCACACTTATATATATATATATATATATATATGAGTCATGAGAGGAGAGACACACTTCATCATTCTCTCCTCTAGAAAATTCAAGAAAAGTTGAAGAAAGAAAGAGAGAAGGGAACGGCCAAGGGCTGGCCGACACTGACCCCCCTTAATTTTGGTCTTGAAAAAATATTTTCTCCTTGTTTCTCTACTAATTGGAAGGCCCTCGTCGACGTGGAGTGGTTGTTGGAGTGAATAAATCGCTCGTTTTTACTATGGGGACTTCTAGCCGAGTGGGGAAAAGTTAAGGGAAGAAGGTGAGTTTTGATCTTCTTTACATGTCTTATAGATGTTCGTGGATATTGTAGTATGTGGAAATGAATGAAAAACATGAAGATATGGATGTTGAAGTTGAGCCGTGGATGTTAATGTTTGGCCGTGTATGTGTGTTGCATGTTTAGGGTGATGAATCAATTCTAATTGGCATGTTGGTTGTTGTAGTGTGTTGGAACGAATGGAAATCATGAAACCTTGAATGTTGGTGTTTGCCCGTGGTGTTGTGTGTGTAGCCGTGTGTGGGCTGTTTTGGTGGGATATGAAGAACAAATTTTATGTAATATTTGGTTGTTGTTTCTTGTGGATTATGTGATGAAAAATAAAGGTTTAATGACTTATGTCGAAGTTATAGTGTTGTGGGCTGTTTTGAAAGTTAATATGATTCTAATATGTTTTCTTATATTTATGAAGGTAATGTGGTAATGTATGGAATTGTTGACGTAGTATGGGAATTTGAAAGAAAGAAACGCATTATTGTCGTATTCATTAAGTTGGAAGGTTTCGGGTTTCATAGCATATTGTTTGAATTGTCTTGAATACTTTGTGGATTGTTCGGAATATTCTTAAATCTTGTCTGGATGGTTGTTGGTTTGGTTGTTGTTGATAATTAGCCGAGTTGAATTCTCGGGGTTGGTGGAGTTATAGGGAAAATGCTGCCGAAATTTCTGTAGATAAAGTGGAGGCTTGGAATCGTATTCCTTGATGCTTATGATTAATGGATGATGCCTAATGATATTATTGAAGATCGTGTGAAGCCGAGACGTAAGTTGGAATAGCCCGAAGGGCGGCCAAGGTATGTAAAGCTCACCTCTCTTTCTTTGGCATGTCTTAGTATGAATAGGCTATGATATGATCCCCGAGGTAACTCTACTCCCGCGATCCGAGCATGTCCGTGATTCTTATTTGTTTCTTGATATCCGTATTTATAAGGTAGTCAAATTGTGGTCCTTATGCCTTTGTATGATTAAAAATGAATATGCGTGGAAAGATTTGTTCATAAAAGAGTTTGAAACTACGAACGTCCGTAACTTTCACATATGGGCTCGGATCGCTCCGAAACGCTCGTAGGAGGTTCCCTAATGTATAACATCCCCGACATTCATAGGCGGGCCCGGATCGGTTTGGTATTTGTCCGTGGGCCCGCAAGACGTTCCGTTGTACAGTTCTAACAACTTGTTAATATAACTTAATATGGTTAATAATCTGACTTCCGAATATGATTACTCACTTATCTGTTAAGTCTGAAACGAGAAATCGTATGTATATGATCCCGATACGTAGCCATGATGGCTAAAGTTTTACTTGACAAGTTCCGAGCGACCTCCGAAAGAAATTGGATTTAACTATGACTATTGGCTTGATTTTTAAATGATAGTCCGGTTTGATCGTTCTAGGAACTGTATATGTATGAAATGAGAATTCGTTTGTATATGATTTTGGTACGTAACTATGGTTAATAAAGTTTTAGTCGGTATGTTTCCGAAGGATATCCGAAAAAGATTTGATATGACTAACGCTATTGGCTTGTAAATGATAATTTGTTTGATTATTCTGTTAAATCTGTGTAAATGTTGTGGATGGCATATAGATCCCACGATTCTGCTCGTGCACACTTTTGTTACTTCCTTCGCCGAGTCCCGGGCCGGTACTATCGTGCGCACAATCCGAAGTATGATGAGCTTCCGAAGTATGATGAGCGTCTGATATATGATATAATACGAAGTATGATGAGTTTTGAAATATGATATGATTCTGATATGCTATGACATGACATGATGTGTGCCCGAGATGCAGGGGATATGAAAACTTCCGAAGTATGATGAGTTGTGGCGCCCAAGGCAGGAGGGGCGACCACGTTCCGTCCGCCGGGTCCCAGTATGGACCGCATAGGATATACGATATGATAATATGTGTGATCTGATGATATAATGATTTGATAATGTGGTAATCCCGACAATATAAGTGAGTACGTTCCGATGATGCGATAATCTGATACTGTGACAGTCTGATGATATGATAATATAATGATTCTGTCTGATGTGATAATATGATATATATATATATATATATATATATATATATATATTCTGAAATATGATCTATTGGTTTCGGAGCCGGTGGTGGGTCAAACCCAATGGTGGGGCAAACCCAATGGTGGGGCAAACCCAGTGGCGAGGTAAAATTTCGCACTGGTTTAGGCGAATCCCACATTGGTTTAGGCGAATCCCACATCGGTTAGTGTCAGCTACTATGGTATGATCTATTTTCTATATATATGAGACAAACATGTTTTCCAAAAAAAAAAAGAATAAGCTAAGTATTCTGACATTCTGATTACTAAATCTGTTTTCTGTACTTCGCATATGATCTCCGAATTGACATGATTATGTTACGTTTTGCTCACCGGCATATGTATATGCATGATAAGGGTTACATAGGCAAGTTACGACTCTCCGGTTCCTATACTTATTTTTCCGTGGTTTTCATTTCGGTTATAGTTCGATTTGATGTATTCCCGCTTTGCATACTCGGTACATATTCCGATCGACCCCCCCTTTCTTCGGGGGGTTGCGTTTCATGCCACGCAGTACACCCGGGGTGAGCTTAAGGTATTAGAGAAGATGTTCCGGGATTGGCGAGCTCCATTTTCTCCCGGATGTCTTTCTTGAAGTCGGTATATATAGGTGCTATGGTATCTGACTATGTTAGAGACTTTGCAGACAGTGTCGTGGGTATAAGATGTCGATTTTGTGAGCGGCTATGTAAGACGATGTATTATTACGCATTGTATTATAAATTTTATATGTTACGGATTTTGTTTGATTTGAGACAGGTAAAAAGGCATATTATTCTTTGAAAACTTTTACTGTATATTCGTGTCATGACTTGAGGGCCAGCATGGTTATGGGTAATACGGGAGTCTGCGGGTTCGCTCGACCCTAAGTAAGGGTCGGGTGCCCATCACACCCTGTCAGATTAAGGGTGTGACAAATTGGTATCAAAGCGATTGTCCTGGGGGTTGTCGCAAAGTCGTGTCCCGCAGTAGAGTCCTCGTTTATGGTGCAAGCGGCCACATTTATAAACGGAGGCTACGGGGCATCTAGGATGGTTACTCTTCTTTCGCCTCTTAGATCGTGCTATAGAGCCAAGTCATAGAAATAAGATTCCGGATACTAACCTTTGATTTCGGCGAAAAATGGCGTTGACGGACGGATCTTAAGCGACTAGCGGTATTGAAAGTTACCAAGCACGCGAGTAAGTAAAGGTATGAAAGTTATATGTCAAGTATGGTATTGAAGTACGATGGAAATGCAAGCAATTGAAATTGAAAAGGAAAGTAAGCAAGAAAGCGTAACACGTACAGTCATGATGAGTATATGAGGTAAATCCATTATTTTCGTACTTTTGTGAATATTAAGAGCCCTGTGGCTATAATACGATACGATATGATATGGTATGTATATATGATGATGGCCCTGTGAGGCGCTGTTGGTATTTCCTGCGTGCAGGTTTTGGGATAGTAAGAAATACAGAGGAAGCTCTGCCGAAATTTTTCTGGAAGTAATACGAGAATGAGATACAAGTTGGAAAATATTTTGAAAAAGTCGGGTTAATAGTAGCGATGAAAGTTGACTGAGCTGTAAAGTACGGCTGCCCTCTAGGAATAAGTTAACTGTGGAATGAGTGGTGAAATAGTAAATAAGACGTCGGTGGAAATATGGTAGTAAGGAAATTTGGAAGGACTTGTGCTACTAGGCGATGATTTAGAAAGGACTGGCAGGTTTGGATAAAGTGACATGATTAAGATAAGGGCACGGAGGAAAAAGAATTATGACGAATAGGAATGTATTAATAAGGCGGTAGCCGGATGTGCGTGAGGGCGTTTTGGGAATGTGTTAAGATTCCGACTTACTCAATATGATGTGTGAAGGACGTGCGAGGTAGACGCGATCGAAAGCGTTAAAGCGTCGTATTCCATCAAAGTTCCAAAGTTAAGCGTGTCGGTACGAGAGCAATTTTCGGGATGGGTGACCCCCTGGGAAGTTTTCTTCAAAATCCTACAAATTCAGACGTAAGGAGCGAATAAGAAATTGGAGTAGTTTAAGAGAGATTAGAGTATGTGGAGCGGCCAAAAACCTTAAAAGGACACGTAGGACGGTGTGAATCAGGTCGGCGAAGAGAAGGAGTTAACTAAAGAAAGGAATAAAAAGGAAGCGAGACAACAGTGTAGTAATAGGTTATGACGTATAACTGAGGGCACGAGTACCATAAGCGGCAGGATTGTGAAAGGCTAAGTTATAGAAAGACAAGAAACAAGGCAGAACGAATGCTAGAGAATGACCGGGTATGATATGGATAAAGTGTGAACGAACGAGAATACGTTTTGAAAATGAGAAAAGGACTATGTAAGAGTAGTGTGTTCGAACGTACGCAGGTAGCATAAGATTTCTCGTGTGCGGGAAAAGAGATAGGCATGAATGGATAATGGTATAGGAACACCCCTAAAGGGGGGAAGTGGGTGACAGAAAAGGCAAAAGCGAAACAGAAACAATTGACACTGTGATATGTTGGATATGGGTGCTTAGGCTATAAATAAGAAGAGTAAAGAGTCAGCAAGGACGATGCAGTCGTGATATTTTGAGGACATTATGGAAAAATGTAACAAGGATTTAAGCCAATTATCGAAATAATGTTGAAGACAGATGGGACACGACTATGGTTGAACTAAGGGATCGATGAATGAGCCGTAGGCGGTAGCTATAAAAAGGGAGCTCCCCCGAGGCACTTATGAGACCCCGTACGACCAAGTTGAACATTCGAGGACGAATGTTCTAAAGGGGGGAAGGATGTTATATCCCGCATTTTGTACGTTGGAATATTGTAAGACAATTGCGGGAAGTTAAGGGCAAGGCCATTCTCCGGTTTTGTTTTAATGCGCAAGTCTCTTGTAAATATTATGGGCATGGAAAATTGAGGGCAAATGTGGAATTTAGAAGTTTCTATTAGTTCATGAATTTTTGGAAAAGCCAATGTGGCCATGGGCCCCACTTGTGCCTTGGCCACTTGTTGCAAGCCATGCAATAAAACATGTGCTCATCTTATGCTTGGGTGGCCAAAAACATATTGTGGACAAAGATGACAAGGCAAGAATTCATCTTTTGTCATTTGGAAAACTCTAGAAATTTGAAGAAATTTGGAGGGAAAAGAAAAAAAAAAAAAAAAAAAGGAGAGCACATGGCCGGCCATGTGCTTGGCCATGTGCACATTTATATATATATATATGAGTCATGAGAGGAGAGACACACTTCATCATTCTCTCCTCTAGAAAATTCAAGAAAAGTTGAAAAAGAAAGAAAAAGAGAGAAGGGAACGCCAAGGGCTGGCCGAAACCCGGCCCCTTAATTTTGGTCTTGGAAAAATATTTTCTCCTTGTTTCTCTACTAATTGGAAGCCCGCGCCGACGTGGAGTGGTTGTTGGAGTGAATAAATCGCCGTTTTTACTATGGGGACTTCTAGCCGAGGGAAAAGTTAAGGGAAGAAGGTGAGTTTTGATCTTCTTTACATGTCTTATAGATGTTCGTGGATATTGTAGTATGTGGAAATGAATGAAAAACATGAAGATATGGATGTTGAAGTTGAGCCGTGGATGTTAATCTTTGGCCGTGTATGTGTGTTGCATGTTTAGGGTGATGAATCAATTCTAGATTGGCATGTTGGTTGTTGTAGTGTGTTGGAACGAATGGAAATCATGAAACCTTGAATGTTGGTGTTTGGCCATGAATTGTTGTGTGTGTAGCCGTGTGTGGCTGTTTTGGAGGGGATATGATGAACAAATTTTATGTAATATTTGGTTGTTGTTTCTTGTGGATTATGTGATGAAAAATAAAGGTTTAATGACTTATGTCGAAGTTGTAGTGTTGTGGGCTGTTTTGAAAGTTAATATGATTCTAATATGTTTTCTTATATTTATGAAGGTAATGTGGTAATGTATGGAATTGTTGACGTAGTATGGGAATTTGAAAGAAAGAAACGCATGATTGTCGAATTCATTAAGTTGGAAGGTTTCGGGTTTCATAGCATATTGTTTGAATTGTCTTGAATACTTTGTGGATTGTTCAGAATATTCTTAAATCTTGTCTGGATGGTTGTTGGTTTGGTTGTTGTTGATAATTAGCCGAGTTGAATTCTCGGGGTTGGTGGAGTTATAGGGGAAATGCTGCCGAAATTTTTGTAGATAAAGTGGAGGCTTGGAATCGGATTCTTTGATGCTTATGATTAATGGATGATGCCTAATGATATTATTGAAGATCGTGTGAGCCGAGACGTAAGTTGGAATAGCTCGGAGGGCGGCCAAGGTATGTAAAGCTCACCTCTCTTTCTTTGGCATGTCTTAGTATGAATAGGCTATGATATGATCCCGAGGTAACTCTCTCTCGCGATCCGAGCATGTCCGTGATTCTTATTTGTTTCTTGATATCCGTATTTATAAGGTAGTCAAATTGTGGTCCTTATGCCTTTGTATGATTAAAAATGAATATGCGTGGAAAGATTTGTTCATAAAAGAGTTTGAAACTACGAACGTCCGTAACTTTCACATATGGGCTCGGATCGCTCCAAAACGCTCGTAGGAGGTTCCCTCAATGTATAACATCCCCGACATTCATAGGCGGGCCCGGACCGGTTTGGTATTTGTCCGTGGGCCCGCAAGACGTTCCGTTGTATAGTTCTAATAGCTTGTTAATATAACTTAATATGGTTAATAATCTGACTTCCGAATATGATTACTCACTTATCTGTTAAGTCTGAAACGAGAAATCGTATGTATATGATCCCGATACGTAGCCATGATGGCTAAAGTTTTATTTGACAAGTTCGAGCGACCTCCAAAAGAAATTGGATTTAACTATGACTATTGGCTTGATTTTTAAATGATAGTCCGGTTTGATCGTTCTAAGGAATCTGTGTATATGTATGAAATGAGAATTCGTTTGTATATGATTTTGGTACGTAACTATGGTTAATAAAGTTTTAGTCGGTGTGTTTCCGAAGGATATCCGGAAAAGATTTGATATGACTAACGCTATTGGCTTGTAAATGATAATTTGTTTGATTATTCTGTTAAATCTGTGTAAATGTTGTGGATGGCATATATATCCCACGATTCTGCTCGTGCACACTTTTGTTACTTCCTTCGCCGAGTCCCTGGCCGGTACTATCGTGCACACAATCCGAAGTATGATGAGTTTCCGAAGTATGATGAGCGTCTGATATATGATATGATACGAAGTATGATGAGTTTTGAAATATGATATGATTCTGATATGATATGACATGACATGATGTGTGCCGGAGATGCAGGAGATATGAAAACTTCTGAAGTATGATGAGTTATGGCGCCCAAGGCAGGAGGGGCGACCACGTTCCGTCCGTCGGGTCCCAGTATGGACCGCATATGATATACGATATGATAATCTGTGTGATCTGATGATATAATGATTTGATAATGTGGTAATCTGACAATATAGTGAGTCTGTTCGATGATGCGATAATCCGATAATGGATGTACCGATGATATGATAATATGATGATTCGTCTCCGTCCGACGTGATAATATGATATATATATATATATATATGTATTCTGAAATATGATCTATTGGTTTCGGAGCCGGTAGTGGGGCAAACCCAATGGTGGGGCAAACCCAGTGGCGAGGTAAAATTCCGCACTGGTTTAGGCGAATCCCACATCGTTTAATGTCAGCTACTATGGTATGATCTATTTTCTATATATATGAGACAAACATGTTTTCCAAAAAAAAAAAGAATAAGCTAAGTATTTTGACATTCTGATTACTAAATCTGTTTTCTGTACTTCGCATATGATCTCCAAATTGACTTGATTATGATACGTTTTGCTCACCGGCATATGTATATGCATGATAAGGGTTACATAGGCAAGTTACGACTCTCCGGTTCCTATACTTATTTTCTGTGGTTTTCATTTCGGTTATAGTTCAGTTTGATGTATTTCCCGCTTTGCATACTCAGTACATATTCCGTACTGACCCCCTTTCTTCGTGCGTTTCATGCCGCGCAGTACACCTGTGTGAGTCGAAGGTATAATAGAAGATGTTCCAAATGATTGGCGAGCTCCATTTTCTCCGAGGCTTTGCGCGAGTCGTATATATAGGTGCTATGGTATCTGACTATGTTAGAGACTGCGTACGTGTCGTGGGTATAAGATATCGGTTATGTGAGCGGCTATGTAAGACGATGTATTATTACGCATTATATTATAAATTTTATATGTTACGGATTTTGTTTTGATTTGAGACGGAGACAAAAAGGCATATTATTCTTTGAAAACTTTTACTATGTATCTGTGTCATGACTTGAGGGCCAGCATGGTTATGGGTAATACGAGAGTCTGCGGGTTCGGCTTTCGACCCTAAGTAAGGTCGGTGCCCATCACACCCCGTCGTCATTATGGTGTGACTCGGCGCCTATCCGTCGGTTGCGTTGGGATAAATGCCGTGTCGAGCCTTACTTCGAGTACCTAGACCTTCTTGGAAGGATTTCCAAAACTTAGCGTAAATTGTTATCCTCTGTCTGTGATGATGGATATTGGAATTCCATGAAGCCTTACAATCTCCTTAAGGTATAACGCTATAGTCTTCACTGAATATGTAGTTATTTGGGAGAAAATGAGTCAGCTTTCGCCGCCCATCCTGATTACCCATATGGAATCATGCTTGCCTCGAGAGCGTGGCAATCCTACAATAAAATCCATATTGATCACTTCCCATTTCCACGTAGGAATTTCTATTGCTTGCAATAATCCTCCTGGCTTTTGGTGTTCTACCTTTACTTGTTGACAATTCAGACATTCGGCTACAAATTCTGCTATGTCTCTTTTCAGGCCATCCCACCAATACATTAATTTAAGATCATGGTACATTTTCGTCGTTCCTGGATGAATAGAATATCTGGAGTAATGAGCTTCTTCTAGAATTCGGCGGCGTAGTCCCGCCACATCCGGAACACATAACCTATTACGATGTCTCGTAGAACCCCATCTACCGAGAGACTTCAAACGGTGACTTTTCTTTTAGCTATGTCTTTCTTCATCCCATTCCACCAATACGGATTTAAGGTCGTTATACATTTTCGTCGTCTTGGACGCATGCATTAACGGAACAACGAGCTTCTCTCAATATTCGCGCGCAAACCCGCCACATTAGGAACACATAACTCAAGCCGACACGGAGAACCCGTCTCCCGTAATCTCAACGACGACCCCCTTTCCGAGGGGGTGCATCTCCGTACCGCACTGGGCGCACGGATCTTCGTACGTCGCTCCTTCACTTCTACTACTGGGCCGACGAACTGCTGAATTTAGCTCCGCGGTTCCCCTGGCCGCTCGAGTCCACTACTCGAACTCCTAGGCTGGCTAATCGCCGGAGTTCACGAGTCATTTCCGTTTCTCCGATTGTACATCACATAAACTTCCCATAGACCTGCGCGCTAGCAGAAAACACAACATTTGCCTTTCCTAGTGATATAGGATATCAACATCATAATCTTTTAACAATTCTAACCATCGTCGTTGCCGCAAATTCAACTCTTTTTGCTTGAAGATATACTGAAGGCTCTTATGATCTGTATAAATGTCTACATGCACACCATATAAATAATGCCTCCATATTTTTAATGCATGAATCACTGCAGCCAATTCAAGATCATGGGTTGGATAATTCTTTTCATGTTTTCTCAACTGCCTTGAAGCATATGCAATTACCTTGCCATGTTGCATTAATATACAGCCTAGCCCAACGCCTGAAGCATCGCAATAAACAACATAGCCTTCCAATCCCTCCCTGAAGTGTCGGGAGATACAGGCGTGTCAACTGGCCCTTTAGCTCCTGGAAGCTACGTTCACAAGCATCTGTCCATTGAAACTTTGCTGATTTCTGAGTCAACTTCGTGAGTGGGGCAAAAATAGAAGAAAAACCTTCAACAAATCTTTTGTAATAACCTGCTAAGCCCAGAAAGCTACGTACCTCCGTAGGAGTTGTGGGCCTTGGCCAAGTCTTTACGGCCTCAATCTTTTGGCTATCTACCCGAATTCCATCGGCTGAGACAATGTGCCCAAGAAATGTCACTGAGTTCAACCAGAACTCACACTTAGAAAATTTTGCAAATAACTCTCGAGTCTGAAGAACTCTGAGGACAGTATGCAAATGATCCGCATGTTCTGCCTCGGATCTGGAATATACCAAGATGTCATCGATGAACACAATCACAAACGAATCTAGAAAGGGCCTGAACACATCATTCATTAAATCCATAAACACTGCCGGTGCATTAGTGTTATATCCCGTATTTTGAACAACGGGACAACTTGAGTGAATTATGAGAAGTTAGGGACAAGACTATCCCGAGAGACTTTTGTGTGTCTTAAAGACTTAAGTTGTGTGTACGATTTCAATGTCATGAAAATGTTAAGGAAGCACTTGGAGGCAATTTCCATTTTTAGTAAGTGAACTAATTTTGGAAAGTTGAAAATTCTTCAAAAAGAAAGGAAAGAAAAAAAAAAGAAAACAAGGACATGTGGCCGGGCCACATGTATAGGCCAAGGCCACATGGATGGCTAATATTTGTAATAAAAGATGACTTAAGGGGATCATTTTCATCATCTCCTTCACTTGGAATTTTCAAGAAACCTTGAGAGACAAAGAAAGGCCATATTCGGCCAAGAGAGACCAAGAATTGATCAAGAAAATTATTTAAGAAGCAAACCTACTAATTCAGGGTGCTTATTAACGTGGAAGTGTTGTTGGAGAGCGTTGGATTGCTCGTTTTCATCTTTTGACCAACTTTAGGCAAATTGGGAAGTTGAAGAAAGAAAAGGTGAGTTTCAATCTTGTTTTATGTGTTACAAGTGGTTTACATGTGTTGTAGTATGTTGAAATGGAAGAAATTTATAATAAAAAGCAAGTTGAAGTTGGGCCATGGATATTGAGGATTGGCCGTGTGTGTGTGTGTAGGAATAATGAGTTGAGTGTGTTTAGCATGTTTATGTGTTGTAATGTGTAGAAAATGAATGGAAATCATGAAAGTTGCCTGGAGGTGTGTTTGGTGTTGGCATTTAATGGCCCCCTTGTGTGTTGAAAAAGGGACAACTTGTCGTTAGCGTTTTAGTTGTCGTCGTTATGGATTTTATGAGGAAAATGCAAGTTTAATGACTCAAAATAATGTTATGTTGGTTATGGGATGATTTGGAAGTTCATGTGAATTTTATGTAATTTTTGTATCTATGAGAGTTGCCTTGTTAATGTATGGATTATTAGTGTAATTCATGAATTTGGAAGGGAAGAATGTATATAATGTTGTTCTCGGGTTTGGGGGAGAATTCGGGTAAGTTGGAGTTTTATTTGGGTTGTTTGGAAAATTGTATAAATTGTTTGAAACGTTCTTGAATATTGTTTGAATGGTTTTGGATTAGCAATCGAGGGTATAAACGTGGAAATTAGTTTGTGTGTAAGTAGTTGAGGTGAGTTATTGGAATATTATGAATGTTGTTGAATTATGTAGACAAAGAGCCATTAACGTTAGAATGTACTTGTGAATTGAGTATTGATGTTGTAGTTGGTTGTTGGTTTGGTATTGTTGTTGATATTGTGGCCGAGTTAAATTCTCGGATTTGTTGTTGTATTATTTTAGCCGAGTTGAATTCTCGGGGTGTCGTATTTATAGGGGAAGGTGTCTTCGAAATTTCGGTAGACAAGTACTAATTCAAGATTGAATGCCAAAAGCCTTATAGTTAACATTTGGTAAACGTGACCATTTGTAGATTTTGAGGAAATCGGGACTTGAGTTTGGACAAGCGAGGAAGACGAATAAGGTATGTAAAGCTTCACCTTTTTATCCTTTGGCATGTCCTAGACATAATAGGCTTTGATACGAGCCTCGGGGATGACTCTACTCCTAGAAATCCGAGCTTAGATTTGGCCCTTTTTCATTCAATGGAATTGAATTAAATACTTTATGTTTTGTTGGAAAAATAACTTAAACATCTACAACTCTCACAAGTGGAACCGAATTACCTTGAGACCTTTATAGGTGGCTCCATAAAGCCTAATGTTCGTAATCTTACGTATGTCACCTCGACTCGACCCGAGGTGGGCCCCCAATTTTTGAGATTTTTCCACGGTAACTTAATTGACTTATTTTGAGTGTTATGCAAGTATGACTTTTAATTAATTTCCGATTATTAAAGAGTGATTGTCTTGACTATTCCATTGAGTTCTATGATCTATTTTGCCATGTATAAACGAGCCCAAAGGTTTTGTCTTTGACCCAATTCGTCGTAACTCCGAAAGGTATGATCTATGGTTATTGTCTGATCTCCTTTAAATGATCTATCGTCTGGATGGTTCTTTCGAGTCTTGGCAAATATTGTATGTATTATATTGCATATGGTTTTCTCACTACTCTGCTCGTGCAAGCTTAATACGTCTTTCACCGAGTCCCGGGCCGGGTATGTATTCGTGCACAGTCTCATTGCATTATTCACCGAATCCCTCGCTAGAGGGCCGGGTACGCTATATATGTATATATGATGGCATGATGATGTGATGATATGGGGACGGCGGCCAGGATGGCATTCGATGATCCTATTCACCGAGTCCCTCACTAGAGGGCCGGGTACGGCATATGCATATGATTACATGACTACTTGATTACTATACATGATGTTTACATGACTTTATTTACCGAGTCCCTCCCTGAAGGGCCGGGTATGCCATATGTATATAATGATTTGATGATATGATATGGACTCGCATGATATATGATTCACAGGCAAGTTTTTGTTTTCATGATTTCTATACTTATTTCGATATTGTCCAGCTCGGTTATGGTTCTATTTATTGTACTCTGTGCTTTACATACTCAGTACATATTTCGTACTGACCCCCTTTCTTCGGGGGCTGCGTTTCATGCCGCGCAGGTGCAGATACACGTTTGAGTGAGCCGCCAGCTTAGGATCCCCATTCAGCTATCTTGAAGAGCTCCCTTGTCCGGAGCCCAGATTTTGGTACGATCTTTTGTTACATTTGTGCATATTTGTTCGGCACGGCGGGGCCCCGTCCCGTCATATGATGATTATTCTTGTTAGAGGACTCAGACATAAACGTGGGTTGTGGGTAGCACTGTTCAGTTATGTTTGCGTTTTGGATATTCTCAGACTGTATATATGATATATGTATGTATATGTGTACGCGGTGTCGTACCTTTCTGTATGTATACATTTCTGTTTTGCTTGCCATGATTTGGGTATTAATGATAGATGGGTACAAGTGCCCAAATCGGGCACTAGTCACGGCCTACGGGGCTGGATCGTGACAATTAGTTAGCCCAAATGACATTACCCGAAACTCAAAATGGCCATATCTTGTTCTGAAAGCTGTCTTAGGGATATCTTTCTCCCTAACTCGCACTTGATGGTATCCGGATCTCAAATCTATCTTGGAAAACCATTGGGCACCTTGTAGTTGATCAAATAAGTCATCAATCCTCGGAAGAGGATATTTATTCTTGATCGTCACCTTGTTCAATTGTCGATAATCAATGCACATTCTCAAAGAGCCGTCTTTCTTTCGGACAAACAATACGGGTGCTCCCCACGGGGATGAACTAGGCCTAATAAAGCCTTTCTCGAGCAAGTCTTTCAATTGCTCCTTCAACTCCTTCAATTCTGCGGGAGCCATTCTATAAGGAGGAATAGATATAGGCTTAGTGTCTGGCAACACATCAATAGCAAAATCAATCTCCCGCTCGGGAGGGAGGCCTGGGAGCTCTTTCGGGAATACATCCGAAAACTCATTCACTACGAGAACCGACTCGAAAGTCAGCGGTTCAGCTTCTACATCTTGAAGTCGCACTAGATGATAAATGCAACCTTTTATAATCATTTTCCTTGCCTTGAGGTAGGAAATAAACCTACCCTTTGGTGATGCCGTATTTCCTTTCCATTCTAAAACTGGTTCTCTCGAAAATTGGAAACGAACCATTTTCATTCTACAATCGACATTGGCGTAGCAAGAAGCCAACCAATCCATGCCCATAATAACATCAAAATCCACCATTTTTAACTCATGCAAGTCAATCATAGTACGGCGATCACAAATCACAATTACACAATTTCTATATACTCGGCTAGCTATTACCGATTCACCAACGGGTGTAGAAACCTCAAAAGGCTTAATCGACTCCGGTTTGATTCTAAACCGACCCGCAATATACGGAGTAACATATGACAATATGGAGCCGGGATCTATCAAAGCATATACATCATGAGAAAGTACCGATAATATACTTGTGACCACATCAGGGGAAGACTCGAGGTCTTGGCGTCCAGCCAAAGCATAGATACGGTGCTGAGGACCGCTAGGCGGGGGCTCTCCCCAGCCTACCACGGCCGACCGGCGCGTGTGAACCGGCCCCATAGGGCGTATAGATGCGGGGCACCCCTACCGACCCCCGAAGGCCGGGTCCTACCTGCCGCTAATCGAGGGGACAATCTCGCATAATATGGCCTGGCCGACCACATGAATAGCAACCTCGGAGCCCAACTGCGGGGACCCCGATGTAGCTTCCCACACATCGGGAGCATCGTGGCACGGGTGGCCTCGCCCGACCCGAATCACCTCTGGCGGACCCGTAAAGCTCGACTCGGCCCGGGATGAGTAGATCTATCAAATCTCGGCACCGAATACCGTGGAGGGGCACTAGTCATAGAATAGCCTGATGCCTCGAAAACGTCCGTGCCCACCTCTATACTCGTTCATCGGACCCAAAGATCTAGCCCTCTTGCAATGCCCTCTATCATGCTCGCTTCTTTGTTGTTGCAAGCTTTCCTCTAAATTTTGAGCATGGGCTTGGATGCGTGCAATATCCATATTATCTCAAGGGAGACGCGGTTAAGCATCTATCCATCAAGTGTGGCCCTAGGCCTTTCAAACCGGTGCACTCGATCACCCATATCCGCTACCATGGCGAAGCATACCTAGCCAAGGAATTGAAGCGGAGACTATATTCTAGAGCACTCATGCTCCCATGTCTCAAATTCAAGAACTTATCGGCTCTAGCTCGTCGAACTTATGGGGGCAAATAATGTCGAAGAAATGCATCTACAAACTTTTGCCATACCGGTGGAGGTGCATTGGCTCCCCGCGAAGCCATCCAAACCGTGTACCAACATACCGCAACATCCCTCAATCTATAGGATGCTAGCTCCACCGATTCGGTGTCTGAAGCATGTATCAACCGAAGCGTCCTCAACATACCGACGTCAGTACGAAGAATGTACTGAGTATGTAAAGCATGATCAATATCAATATGGAAGCATAATGGACAACATATGAAATAACATAGCGGGGAGATAATAGTATCATCATCATAGCACTTACCTGCTTTCCATAGGGACGTTCCATTTCTATTTCGTACTCGTGTACATACGTTTGTATTCTTGCTCATTTACCTTTCGTATCTACTTTCATATTCGTATTCATATCTTCTTTCATACTCATGCTCATATCATATACATTGCATATTCATAGCCCTTACTTGGCACTTACATGGTCTCAACATATTCGTACTCTAATTGTTATCATACACACGGCATAGTCGTACTCATATAGATGTCATACATATAGCTTATTCGTACTCATATAGATGTCACACATATAGTTTATCATATTATAAGGACAATAAGTTCGGTGTTTCACGTACTCTATCGGCCTATGAAGAAAGCTCGGTCATTCATTCCAAGGCTCGGGGTTATTCGTACGAAGACAGCCCTACCGAGGCTCGTGTTATTCACCCCAAGCGGTGGTGCGCGCGTGTCGTTATACATAGATATAAATATATATATACTTACTTTCTATATTCTACCCGGCCATATAAGCTCGGGGTTCACAATAGCCTCTTATGGGCACACGTACGCACATACATATACATATTTATCATATTCTACCCGGCCCTATAAGCTCGGGGTTCACATCTACCTTTAGCCCTTTTTCTATCGTCATGCATTACCTTCAATCCTTAAAGTATTACTCGTCGTCTAAGGAACTTAGTACAATCACATCATTCGAGCGTCATAAGCTTATCAGCTTCACAAGCCAGGATCATTAGAGAGTGTCATTGTCACACCCCGATCTTACTAGGGTGTGATGGGCACCCGACCCCGTACTCGGAGCCGAGCGAACCCGCTGACTCTTACTGCACGTATGAACTACACCGTTTTTTTTTCCAACTAGCATTAACATAAATAGCACGGTTATGAACATAGGCTAATAAGCTTTGCGGTCGTACTATACAATGACGGGGACAATCGAGTACAATAGCTACGTACATATACGTCTACGAGCCTCTAAACATAGTAAACATATACATAGGGAGGGACGAGACCGCCGTGCCCGAATATGTACACCAAAAGTAGTACCAAGGACCCGGGCTCCGAAACAACCGGAGCGCCGCAAAAATTCCGCCGAGAGAACTCTAGGATCAACTCCGGCTATCTCGCCGACACGCGCGGCATGAAACGCGGCCGCCACACGAAGGGGCGTCGTACGAATAATGTACCGAGTATGTAAGACATAGAAAATAACATAAACAAGAGCATAGATTATAAGTAACAATATCGTGGGGTCATGGATATATGCGAGATAAGAATGTAACTTTTGTGCATAGGAACACCTTTTTCGGAGCCGGATATCATGCATGCTTGTTTTTCCTTTTTTGAAAACAAAACATTTCTTTCCATAGGCATAGAAAATAGAATTTATGTCATAGTATCATAGCATGGCGTAAAATATCATAGCATCATAGCATAGCATAGTATATCATATATCATATATAGCCGTTTATCATAGTATATCATAGATAGTATACGGTGTCGGCTTGCCCACATAGTATAATTCCCGCGTCCGGGCATCCCGCGTCCGGGATGATATCAAGTCAAGTACGGATACATGCACCGTGAGTATAGCCCAGCGCTCATAGCGCTACCGCCCTTTTTCCCGCTTTCCCCAAATACATTTTTTAAATATATATGTATATATATACCATAGCATGCGGGGAGCCCAAGGGAAATCATGTACTTATCGGAGTGACGTAAGGTCGGGAACCTCCGATTATGTTATAGAATAATTAAGGGCGCTTATCTCACCTTGAAGGGATGATTAATATAAGGCGAGACTATTAGTGGAGAGCAATATCATGAGAAAGTATAACATAGGATCATAGAGCATCGTTCGTGTACTTAGAATCGTTAAAGGAAAACACTATTCATGAGTAGAGCCGAGGATTCAAGAAATAGTTTAACGTTCTCATCTCAGCACTGGAATCATAGGCTTGGAACCTTTAACCATAGAATCATCATTTTTTTCATCATAGTCGTCGTCTTAGTCATTAAGGCTTGCAATAATGTAAAACTTAGTTTTTGGAGAAAACGAGTATTTTGGAAAACATTTGTAAACTTTTTAGGAAAGAAAATCATGTTTTGAAATCGAGGGATTAGTTAAAACAAGTATGATTTAGTAGTTAAAATAATACCCAAAAACTTTCCTTTGCTATTGAATGAAAATAAGTCAAAGGGGACAATAGGGGAAGAATTCGGGAATAGTGGGCCCACCTCGAGTCAAACGAGGCGGCGTGTCAAATTTACGTATATTACAGTTCATGGCGTCACTTGGGAGGGTCTTAGGGTAATCGAGTCTTATTTGGGTAAGTTCTGGATGTTTAAGAAGTTTTTCCGACATTTCGCGCAAGTTCTAATTCACTTCTACTGAATGAATAGTAACTATTTTCAATCTTAGGTTTCAAGAAAAGGAATGGCCCCCGAGGCCCGTATCCAACCCTATTACGTCTAGGACATGCCAAGAAAGGAAGGTAAAGTCTTACATACCTCTTTTCGCTCCTTATGCTATTCCAAATTCAAGCTCTAACTTCGCCGAATCTACAATTTGGTCATGTTTACCAAATGTTAGTTCAAGTGTCTCGAAGTAAAATCTCAAAGCGACACTTGACTACCGAAATTTCGGCAGCACTTCCTCTGTAAATACATCATTCCCCAAGAATCATCTTAGCCAATTCTCATCAACAACAATCCGGGAATTCAACCCGGCCAAACTAACAACACAATATCAACAACCATACTAGCAATTTCCAATTTCAATCCAAGATACATTCTAACAACTTAATCAATATACTACTTCCTTCAAAACCTTCCAACTCCAATGAAAACGATAACAACCTAATAATTCATATACCAACAACATCATACAAGTCTCATTATCTTCCATACATGCAAGAACATTATATTCAATTCAAGTACTTGATCACAAGTCTCCAACTTCTACAACTTCACAAAATTATTATGCATTCATTAGCAACATAGTATCCACAACACAACAACAACCAAAACACTAAATAAAATTGACTCGTTTTCTTCCACCCCACACCACCACCACACGGCTAACATCAAACATACACAACTACGACTTCTCCAAGATCATTCAACTTCCATTATCAACATGATATTCACAACAATAACAACCAACCATTAAATAAAATAACTAGCACATGATTTCTACATACACTTATACATACACGGCCACACCCCTAGGTACACGGCCACACTTCCATCTTCAAGTTCCATGTGAATTTCATCCATTTTTGTGTACTACAACTTACATAAACACCCATAACATACAAAAAGAGAATGAATTCTTACCTTTTTACATGAATTCTTCACTTGGCTTCAATTGGAAACTTATCAAGGTTTTTGTTTTCCTTGCTCCAAAGGACCTTCCACTATGTTAAGGACTCTCCAAGGAATGGTTTGGCTAGGAGAAACAAGTTGGAAATTCTCCTCTTCTTTTTCCTTTTTTTTTTTTCGGTTTCTCTTCTTTTTCAAAGGGGCCGAATGGCCTTGGGAGGTTTTTCTCCTTCTTTCTTGCTCTTTAATTCTCTTGAATTCTCTAGAAATTTATGAGATAAGATGACCATGAAGTCATCTTTTAAACTCATGTCAAAATTCTCATATGGGCTTGGCCCGTGAGATGAAGTGGACGGCCAAGATGGCCCAAGTCCTAGTCTTTTTTTTGTGTCATGCATCTCATGAAAAATTATTTTCCGAATTCCGAATTTACCCTTCGTCTTCCTTCGTAATTCCACGAAACATATTGCGAATTTTCCTTTTTGCCCTTGACCTTTCTTAATAATTCCGCCTCTAAATGCTTCATAAGCCATTCATATGCTTAACAACTTAAAAATAGGGCCTTGCTCGTCGTCCTCCCGCAATTGTCTTGAACCATCCGATTGCACAAAATGCGGGATATAACATCCTCCCCCTTTAGAACATTCGTCCTCGAATGTTAAAGCGGCCTCATAGGGTATTGTGACACTTTGGGGAGGTCTCCTTCATAGATGCCTCACACGTCGCTTTACCTATCCATTTTGGAAGTCCGAGGTTGCTTGTAGGTCGTGAGCCAATTAACTTTGCTCTGAACGCTGGCCTTAAGTTAATAGGTCCTCCTTATCGAAACTTGAGTTGTCGGTCCAATTTAGGTCTAACATATCCTTCTCCCTTTCTCGCTAGTCTAGTCCGTCCCAACCTACACGACTTCTATCGAGTTTCCAACCTAATACGCTCGGCAATATAAGGCGCGATATATATATAACATCGTAAAACCTAAATCGGTCGATGTATAAATATTATAGAAAAATACTAGTAATATGCCGAGTACGTCATCGGGGATAGCTCGGGATCTGTCGGTCGATTCGCTACTACTCGGGTCGAGGGGTACCAAACCAACTACTACTCTCGTGGGCTGAACCCGACTTCCGCCACGTCGAGATGGGCAGTCGCGCATAAAATGACCCGACCTAGCACAGGCATAGCAAACATCTGTACCCGCGCGACACGGCCCCGCATGTAATTTACGGCACCGAAGGCACCGTGATACTGGTGGTCTCTCTGCGGCTAGACTCACCGCTATACGGGAACCCAAAACTCCATGTGCCCCGTCCCGTCCGGCGGGGCCGGGCTTGATCTCTCTACCATACCTCCGCGGGCAATCGCGCGTCATGGCCAATCCGACCGCGATGACGAAACAAGCACTCGTATCTAAGTAACACCGCCCCCGAGTGTGGCTGCTGTCACATCGCGCGCACCGCGGTTGGGGCAGCCCCGTACTGCTGAAGTCGGCTCTATGCCGGGACCCCAAAACTCTGGCACTCCGATCTGGTCCTGAATACTCAAAATGCTCCTGTACCTGTCCCCCTTCGTACTCCCTTCTAGCCCTTTTTCTACGACCCCCATCACCAGATCCTACGCCCTGTGTTGTTGGGCACGAGTGGCTACTATTTGAGTTAACGAAGGATGCTGTCTCATCTCCCGAATTGGAGCCTCGGTGGGGGAACCGGAGGTCCGGAGTTGGAGTGGGAGCTCCTTCTTGCTCCCCGACATCGGCGGAGTGCGAATAGCACGAGAGGTGGCCTCGCTATGGGACTCACCCTCCTCAATATTTACCGGCCTCCGCCTTTTCTCGCTATCTTACCCTTCTCGGCGGCTGTTACTTTCATCTTCACAAGCGTCGCTGAAAATGTAACACTAGATTAGAAATAGGAAAATCTCTTATTATAGCTCTATCGCACGATCTAGATTACAAAGAAGGTCAAATTTCCTAAATGCCCCGTGAGCCTCCGTCTATAAGTGTGGCGCGCTACACACCCATAAACAAGACTCTCTCGGACACGGCTCGTAGACAAACCCCTAGGACCACCGCTCGATACCACTTTGTCACACCCCGATCTTACTAGGGTGTGATGGGCACCCGACCCCATACTCGGAGCCGAGCGAACCCGCTGACTCTTACTGCACGTATGAACTACACCGTTTTTTTTTTCAACTAGCATTAACATAAATAGCACAGTTATGAACATAGGCTAATAAGCTTTGCGGTCGTACTATACAATGACGGGGACAATCAGGAGTACAATAGCTACTGTACATATCTGTCTACGAGCCTCTAAACATAGTAAACATATACATAGGGAGGGCCGAGTACTGCCGTGCCCGAATATGTACACCAAAAGTAGTACCAAGGAACCGGGCTCCGAAACAACCGGAGCGCCGCAAAAATGCCGAGAGAACTCCTAGGAATCAGATCCGGCTGTCTGCTGACCTGCGCGGCATGAAACGCAGCGCCCACACGAAGGGGCGTCAGTACGAATAATGTACCGAGTATGTAAGACATAGAAAATAACATAAACAAGAGCATAGATTATAAGTAACAATATCGTGGGGTCATGGATATATACTGAGATAAGAATGTAACCTGTGCATAGGAACACCTTTTTCAGGCCGGATATCATGCATGCTTGTTTTTCCTTTTTGAAAACAAAACATTTCTTTCCATAGGCATAGAAAATAGAATTTATGTCATAGTATCATAGCATGGCGTAAAATATCATAGCATCATAGCATAGCATAGTATATCATAGTATCATAGTATCATAGCATAGCATAGTATATCATAGCACCGAACAAAGTGTCGGCTCGCCCACATAGTATAATTCCCGCGTCCGGGCATCCCGCGTCGGGATGATATCAAGTCAAGTACGGATACATGCACCGTGAGTATAGCCCAGCGCCCATAGCGCTCTGCCCTTTTTCCCAGTTTTCCCCAAATACAGTTTTAAATATATATGTATATATATACCATAGCATGCAGGGGAGCCCAAGGGAAATCATGTACTTATCGGAGTGACGTAAGGTCGGGAACCTCCGATTATGTTATAGAATAATTAAGGGCGCTTATCTCACCTTGAAGGGATGATTAATATAAGGCGAGACTATTAGTGGAGAGCAATATCATGAGAAAGTATAACATAGGATCATAGAGCATCGTTCGTGTACTTAGAATCGTTAAAGGAAAACACTATTCATGAGTAGAGCCGAGGATTCAAGAAATAGTTTAACGTTCTCATCTAAACCACTTTGGAATCATAGGCTTGGAACCTTTAACCATAGAATCATCATTTTTTTCATCATAGAGTCATAGTCGTCGTCTTAGTCATTAAGGCTTGCAATAATGTAAAACTTAGTTTTTGGAGAAAACGAGTATTTTGGAAAACATTTGTAAACTTTTTAGGAAAGAAAATCATGTTTTGAAATCGAGGGATTAGTTAAAACAAGTATGATTTAGTAGTTAAAATAATACCCAAAAACTTTCCTTTGCTATTGAATGAAAATAAGTCAAAGGGGACAATAGGGAAGAATTCGGGAATAGTGGGCCCACCTCGAGTCAAACGAGGCGGCGTGTCAAATTTACGTATATTACGAGTTCATGGCGTCACTTGGGAGGGTCTTAGGGTAATCGAGTCTTATTTGGGTAAGTTACGGATGTTTAAGAAGTTTTTCCGACATTTCGCGCAAGTTCTAATTCACTTCTCTTTTGAATGAATAGTAACTATTTTCAATCTTAGGTTTCAAGAAAAGGAATGGCCCCCGAGGCCCGTATCCAACCCTATTACGTCTAGGACATGCCAAGAAAGGAAGGTAAAGTCTTACATACCTCTTTTCGCTCCTTATGCTATTCCAAATTCAAGCTCCAACTTCGCCAGAATCTACAATTTGGTCATGTTTACCAAATGTTAGTTCAAGTGTCTCGAAGTAAAATCTCAAAGCGACACTTGTCTACCGAAATTTCTATAAAGCACTTCCTCTCGTAAATACATCATTCCCCAAGAATCATCTTAGCCAATTCTCATCAACAACAATCCGGAATTCAACCCGGCCAAACTAACAACACAATATCAACAACCATACTAGCAATTTCCAATTTCAATCCAAGATACATTCTAACAACTTAATCAATATACTACTTCCTTCAAAACCTTCCAACTCCAATGAAAACGATAACAACCTAATAATTCATATACCAACAACATCATACAAGTCTCATTATCTTCCATACATGCAAGAACATTATATTCAATTCAAGTACTTCAATCACAAGTCTCCAACTTCTACAACTTCACAAAATTATTATGCATTCATTAGCAACATAGTATCCACAACACAACAACAACCAAAACACTAAATAAAATTGACTCGTTTTCTTCCACCCCACACCACCACCACACGGCTAACATCAAACATACACAACTACGACTTCTCCAAGATCATTCAACTTCCATTATCAACATGATATTCACAACAATAACAACCAACCATTAAATAAAATAACTAGCACATGATTTCTACATACACTTATACATACACGGCCACACCCCTAGGTACACGGCCACACTTCCATCTTCAAGTTCCATGTGAATTTCATCCATTTTTGTGTACTACAACTTACATAAACACCCATAACATACAAAAGAGAATGAATTCTTACCTTTTTACTTGAATTCTTCACTTGGCTTCAATTGGAAACTTATCAAGGTTTTTGTTTTCCTTGCTCCAAAGGACCTTCCACTATGTTAAGGACTCTCCAAGGAATGGTTTGGCTAGGAGAAACAAGTTGGAAATTCTCCTCTTCTTTTTCCTTTTTTTTTTTCGGTTTCTCTTCTTTTTCAAAGGGGCCGAATGGCCTTGTCTCTTCTCTCCTTCTTTCTTGCTCTTTAATTCTCTTGAATTCTCTAGAAATTTATGAGATAAGATGACCATGAAGTCATCTTTTAAACTCATGTCAAAATTCTCATATGGGCTTGGCCCATGAGATGAAGTGGACGGCCAAGATGGCCCAAGTCCTAGCCCATCTTCTTTTTTTTGTGTCATGCATCTCATGAAAAATTATTTTCCGAATTCCGAATTTACCCTTCGTCTTCCTTCGTAATTCCACGAAACATATTGCGAATTTTCCTTTTGCCCTTGACCTTTCTTAATAATTCCGCCTCTAAATGCTTCATAAGCCATTCATATGCTTAACAACTTAAAAATAGGGCCTTGCTCGTCGTCCTCCCGCAATTGTCTTGAACCATCCGATTGCACAAAATGCGGGATATAACAGTCATGAACTCATACGAAGATGAATATTTGGCCACAAAACCATGCCTTATGAAAGAAGGGTTAGCCTTACATACCTTTTCGTGCAACTATTCTATCACTTGAGCGTTCTTCTTCAAAGCTCACGTTCTACCTTCATTGAAGTGCATACTCATATTAGATGATGGATAGCGTTTAGCATTTATGACTAATTCTAGAGAAAATCGGACAGCATCTCCTTTATTTATACGACTTTCCTCGTATTACACATCGACTCCCAAACATCAAATAACCACATTCATAATATCCTCACAATAGCCTTTAATCAACCACATTACCCTTACCTCACACTTTACCTCAATTATCCACATTCATAGTCATAACTCGACAATACGTTCATTCACATACAATGTCGTTTCCCACACTCTCAATAGCATTTATAACATGATCATATTCATAAAACATCAAGAATCATAACTCGTTCCAAACGTTTACTCAAAAGTGCTACTATTCACACATTCATGACCCACTTCGTTTATTCTTTCGTAATCCGAGTGTTTCATCTTCTAAACACTTTATAATACATGGAAACATCATAAAACTCACCTTGGATGGCGTAGGATTGAACCTTGGTTGCATAAATCTCACTTGAGCCAAACCCTAGATTTTCCTTCACTTGGATTTCTTGCTTTTGATGAACTTTAATGGTTTCCCTTACTTTGATTCACTTGGTTTGATGATAATCACCTTTGATTTCCTTTGAATCTTTGTTCATGAAATATTTATGAAGCCCTAGAAGTCTTAGAGAGAAGTAGAGAGATGTTGGAAATGAAATAATGAAGTTGGGAGCACATTTAAACACTTAAAACATTTCAGCCCGTCGGGTGTTCCACGGACTTTTCCACGGTCCGTGGAACCCAATGCTATCCGTGGAGCTGGTCGTGGTTCATGACCAGCCAGTCGCTCTCTCTGCTGGCGGTTCCACGGACCCATCCACGGTCCGTGGAACACCTTGCTTGGTCGTGGAACCGGTAGTGGAACTGTTGTTCCACCAAGTTTGATCCCGTCGTCTCGTTTGATCTCCAATCCTTATGGAACCTTCTTAGCACTTGTTTATCACTTCATTAACAATCTAAGGGGTGTCATAACTCTTCCCCAACACATTATTAAATTGTCATCAACTTACTACTCACAAATCCTTTCCGAAACTTATCGCTTACATGGCCTTCTCTTGGGCACTTCCTCGTCAAACATCGTATGTCTTTCAAATCTCATTTAGAATCATCAATTGCTATGTCTTACTTATTGAAACATCGTAGGCCTCGTTATTCTCATTAGCCTATTCACTGTGCATCAACGGAAAATTTTTTGAGGTATAACACCCTCGTGGTCAGGTATGCCCTTCGTCCTTTGCTATGACCCTCGTTGTCGAATATGTCTTTGTCGTCCCTTGTTTTGTTGACCCTTTTGATCAGGTAGATCTTTGTCGTTCATCCTTTGTGACCCTTTTGGTCGAATATGTCTTTGTCATTCATTCTTTGTGACCCTTTTGGTCGAATATGTCTTTGTCATTCATTCCTCGTGACCCTTTTGGCCATTTGATGTCTGGTTGAGTTTACCTTTCACCTTCGTTGTAGGTAAGCCAGTTGATGACGTGTCCGCTTTCCTGTTCTAAAGCCTGCATCCACAGAAAAGTTGTTAGTTTCCTAAGAGGCCGATTTGTGTCTTCGTCCTCCTGTGTGGTGTCTTCTGTTGATGTTCCTCTGAATCCTCTTGGGCTTGGTATTTTGAGAGATGGTTTTTAGAGCACTCTTATGCTAATTTTGTTTAAAAATCTAAAAGTAAAGTTATAAAATGCGCATTGTTTTCCTTGAAAATCTTCGCCTTGTTTTAAATGTCATGACATGTGTTTTTTCCGAATGAGGTCTTCCGGTCTTTCGGGAGGTCTCGTTCTTTGTGTTCCTGGACTGGTGGAATTTTTGAGATCTTTCTCAAAATTCTGCCCTAGTTTCAGGTCTTGCTTTGATTGATTCTTGTATCGTCTCGTTGTGCGGGAATGTTTGAGGTTCTCTAAAAAATTCTACCCCAGTGTACAGTTTGGGCTTGTAATAATTTTGCTAGTTGCTTTTGGTAGGAATTTTTGAGGTCTCCTCAAAAATTCTGCCCCAGTGTAGGGTTGACGTTAGTTGCCTCTTACGTTGATCCTTGTATTTTGATCTTGCCGATTTCTTCTGACTTCGTGTCTTTGAGTTCTTAGGTTTTTATTTTGTGATGACCGAGCTTGAAAGCGCCTACTTATCCTGTCGCAGCAAGAATCAGGTCGAACGTAGTTTCGAATAAAGTAATTGAGTTTTGGTTTTCACTAATAATGCGACCGGGTCGGAACGCATGGGTGCCTACGTATCCTTTGTGGGGAAGTCAGGTCATTACGTAGTTCATTACATGGATGATTGTTTTTCCCTGTTCTATTACAAAAGTACGATTACAAGCAAAAGATACGATTACAAGGAAATAATAACGTGCTTACAAGCAAATGAAATCTCAGACGTAGTATCTCTTGAGTGCATCTGCATTGATGGATTTGGGCCATTCTTGTCCATCCATCTCGGCTAGGACCACGGCTCCTCCTGAGAGTACTTTTCTGACCATGTATGGTCCCTGCGATTTTAGAGCAAAGTTTTCTTTGTATTCTTCTTGGTGGGGGAAGACTCGCTTAAGTACGAGCTGTCCAATTTGGAAAAGTCGGGCTCTTACCCGTTTGTTGAAAGCTCGCGACATTCTTTGTCTGTATAGCTATCCGTGCCATATTGCCACTATTCTCTTTT
>NC_081344.1:52064555-52086037 GCF_029784015.1 Lycium ferocissimum
GATCAATTAAGGTCATATTTGCAAAGTTAAGCCTATTTGCATAATTGACTGTATTTTAAATTAATTAGTAGGTTAATTACGTCCTGACTTGCTTATAATTAAAATATTATGGTCAATAACTGATACCTCAATTTTATCCATTTATTAAAAATATCCATACTACCCTTTATACGTACATATACATCAAATATACGTATATTGTATTCAAACGTATATATGTGTGTGTGTGTGTGTGTGCGGGGGGGCCTGTCCATTTCTTAAAAATTCGGACCGAGTCTAGCCCGAATGGGTGTGACCCGGCCCAAGTCTCTTTTCAGATAAGGGGCTAATACCCCCTTTTAACATTTTGTTTCATGCCAAACACACCACTATACTCTCTCTTCTCTCCCTTTCCCTTTACCCCCCTAACCCTATGCGCCGCCCTTCGATCTCTCTCTCTCACACCATCAAATATGGCAAAATTTTAGAGGACTCAGACCTCCAGCAGCTTTTATACGTCCGTTTACATGCAACAATTACTGTGTTCGGCCTTTTTAACAACCATCTCACCCCAAACACGGTAATACTCCCCTTTTTTTTTTTTTTTTTTTTAATTTTTGAGTCAAAGGCTTGATTTTCTGTATTATGTTTGTTGTATTATGTGTGAAACACTCTATTTCTATTGGCTTGAGGGGTCATGGACCAGATCGACCAAATTTGGTCCATATCTGGCCGTATATTTTGTTCCCCATTAATTCTTGGTCATAGATTCGTGCGGTGAATGTAAGAATGAAAAAACATCCACTTTATACCACGTCGTTGCTTTAGGTTTTTTTGATAATTTTGGGGTTCTATAAATACAACCCCAACCCTCATCATTTAGCAAGTTTCAGAATCAACAAAGGCTTGAATTTTGAGTCCAACTTGGAATTTAAGCCGTTTAGTAAAAAATTTAGACTTAAACTTTTTAAGGTTGAGTCTCTTAGTTCTAAATTTATTTCTTTTGTGTTGGTATGGCTGAGTTTGGGATTTGGAAGCACCAGAGCATCAAATTCACTCTTGTTCACGGCTGCACCTAAAAAAGGTAACACTTTAATCTTGTTGCTTATTTTTAGTCATTTTCTAGTTATTTTCTGTTTATAGTGCCTTTTCTTTGCTATTAAGTGTTTTAGCTTAATTAGTAGTTGTGTGAATTAGTTTACTGCCTTAGCATGTGGTTAAATTTGTTATGAGCTTGAAATGGTTCTTCCTGAACATTATACTTGTGTTAATCACATGCCTAATCTTGTTATAGTTGTTTTATTCAGAGAAGTCAATGGACTGAATATGTGTTTGTTTTGAACAAAATTTCTGGTGGTGCTTTATTAGTGATATCAGTTGAACTATGTGAGTTTAAAATAGAAAGATGAGGTGCCTCTTATCTCAGGGATCAGGTCTAGTTGGTGTCTTGATTGTTGAGTGTCCATGTTTAAAAGGCACTATAAACAGAAAATAACTAGAAAATGACTAAAAATAAGCAACAAGATTAAAGTGTTACCTTTTTTAGGTGCAGCCGTGAACAAGAGTGAATTTGATGCTCTGGTGCTTCCAAATCCCAAACTCAGCCATACCAACACAAAAGAAATAAATTTAGAACTAAGAGACTTTGAACTATGTGAGTTTAAAATAGAAAGATGAGGTGCCTCTTATCTCAGGGATCAGGTCTAGTTGGTGTCTTGATTGTTGAGTGTCCATGTTTAAAAGGATAAAATATGGTCACTATGGAAGAATGAGTGAACCTTAAAGGGGTGTTGTCTAGCGTCTAGTTCCTGAGGTTACAGGATGTACAGTTTGGCCTTGTCATGTCTTGTTGTGCATGGATCATGCTTAAAATGAAAAGAAAAGTTCTGGTAGGTTTTAAAATATACTAGCACACTGTAAGTGTCAATAAGGTTTCACCTAAACTAATCAAATAGCCTTGAAGAAAGTATTAGGATCTTGAATTTGAAGTCTGTTTGTCTACAGAGTCCTGTTCTTGTGCATCTTTCCTGACCTTGATAGTCAAGTGTGTTCAAATCCTGCCTTAACATTGGGAGATGATATTTGGCATTTATCTTGGCTGTGATTAAATAAAAAAGAAACTGAACACATACACTCAGCTTAACTAGTCTTGAAATACAGTATGCATGCCTATCTAAGCTTTCATGAGAAGAGGAAGCTCATGATGGTTCAGGGGTTGTAGTCTAATAGCAAGTTAACTGAAGTGTCCATCTGCATTAATGTTTGGTAAGTACTTAGTTTGGAATGATTAAATGATAGAATTTTGTATAATCATATGGACTTATGAGCATACTAGAGACCACATGACATATGGGGGAGCCTTTTTAAAGGGTGCCTTGGGAGAGGACTAAGGAGAACCAAGCACCACTTGGTTCATAACACTTTTCCTCCAAATAAGAGGCACCATGGCACTTCTTTAAGCCTATGGGGATATATGGTTGCCATATAAGTGCATTGTGACCTTACAAATTCCATCATTAGATCAAAGGGTAAATACTAAGATCAAAACCTGCTTGTTTAAGTTTTTTTTTTTTTTCTCTCTGACTAGAACCAAATAGTGAACTTGTTGATGCATAGCTGATTGATTTCATACAAAAATAGGAAAACAATTGATTAGGTTGAAGTCCGGATATTGAGTTTACTTTAGGAAAGTGCCAAATCTAAATCATTTACTCTGTTTAAATACCTTGTGTTATCCCCCCTCTTAAAATTTGGCTAAAATTGGATGTCATAGTTTCTTCTTTCCTCTTTTTTCATTTCAGCTAAGCCTTAGTACATATGTTTCCTGTGTGTGTTTCTGTGCACTGCTTTCATTCTACTAAAACTTGACTGGGGATGGAAAGGCCATTCTTATGCTATCTCTGAGTACCTAAAATCTACTTAAATCTTGTTCTGCTTGTGCTATGCTTGTCTGTTCAAACTACAATTTTTTATTATATACTTTACATCCTGCTTCTGAATACCTAGACTTAGTTAAATCCTGTTTTGCTTATGTTGAACCTGTTTTTCTAAATCATAGGTTTTTATATCTTGTTCATCCTATTCTTGATTGTCATGACAAACTAATTCTCATGGACTTCTTAGTTTGTATTTGGTGCATTATATGAACATGCTTTTCTATTTTTGACATTGCTTAGAATAGTGAAACAGTCAAGGTATTCAGTTAGATCTTCCTGCATTCTTCTATATAAGCTGCTAGAACCATGAGTTTGTACCAAGCTTGATTACCTGCTTCAGTATTGGCTTAACTAGTTTTGAACCTAAGATAGTCTTAGAGTGGGAAAGATGATCATCATTTACAAAACTGGGAATAAATGTTTAGGTAATTGGTTGAGTCATAGGTTCAGAAAACATATTCAAGGCTAGATAGACATAAAAGTATGTTAAGTTATTAAGAAAAGAAGAAGGTATACACATAGTATACACTTGATATACACATTATATATGTGTGTGTATCATAGGCATATTGTGTTTATATGAGTAAGCAGGCTAGTCATATATTACTATATTATATAAGAGCAAATGTGAGGACTTTTGTAGTCCTCACAATAATTTCCCAATTTTTTAAAAACTTTTTAATTAATTACTTTTATGTCCTAATCTTATTTATTTAAGTCAATTTTTTTTGTTTTTTTGTTTTTAAAAAATCTACTTTTCAAAAGCTATCGAACACCGGGACTTTTGTAGTCCTCACAATAATTTTCAAATTTTTTTTAAAACTTTTTAATTAATTACTTTTAGGTCCTAATCTTATTTATTGCAAATGTAAGGACTTTTGTAGTCCTCACAATAATTTTCCAATTTTTTAAAAACTTTTTAATTAATTACTTTTATGTCCTAATCTTATTTATTTAAGTCAATTTTTTTGTTTTTTGTTTTTAAAGTCTACTTTTCAAAAGCTATCGAACCTGGGACTTTTGTAGTCCTCACAATAATTTTCAAATTTTTTTAAAACTTTTTAATTAATTACTTTTAGGTCCTAATCTTATTTATTTAAGTCAATTTTTTTGTTTTTGTTTTTAAAGTATACTTTTCAAAGCTATCAAACCTCCTACCTCATTTTTCACGTTCTTTGATTTTCTGGTTGGTGCTCGATATCCGCATTTGAGCCCAATTAATCCAGATAATTCGCACTGCATCGCGCCTATTCGGGAGGAGCGCTTCCTCCAAAGATTTTTTTCCATATCCATGTTCGAACCCCTAATCTCTGATTAAGAGGAAAAGGAAGACTCCATCTGTCGCACAAGTTAAATTATGTATTTGTCTTAAAAGTTCATTAACTATGTATAGATTATTTATTTAGAACTAAATAACTTCAGAAAATTAGGATACATAAGTTATAATGTCAAATTCTGGCTCCAAATTTGATTTGAATTAAATAATTTCATCAAAATGGAAGTTAAAATATTAAAGGAGTGGAATGAAAATTTTGCTTTCATATAACTACTCACTTGTGGGACTACAATAGGTATATGGTTGTTGTTGTTGTTGTTGTACACTTGTACTAACACAAATTATATTTCTTTAGTTAAAATATCTACTTTTATATCTTGAGTTTGGGTCCGGGCTTAGCACGGGCCTCACATAACTAGTAGGGTATATACATTAAAGGGAAAACTACGTATATATACATGTTAAGGAGAAATATTTACGAAACGTAACGATAGTTTTCCTTATTTACAAAACATAACGATATATTACAAAACATGACGGATTTTCATATATTTTTCATTTTTTTATTTTTTTTCCAGAAAATATATATATTTTTTATAAAAAAAATATTTTTTTTTTAAAAATATTTTTATTTTTAAAAAAAAATATTTTTTATATATATTTTTTTAAATATTAATTTTTTTTTTTTTGCTCAATGGCTTAAAAAATTACCTCATATTTCTGTGTATGAAAGTTGTATGAAATGTGTATGTGTGCAAAATTTTTAATATAATTTTCATATACAAAATTTTGAGCGAAAACTTTAAGCCTTGAATATTGTATGAAAATTGTTACAATCTTTGTTGTAGTTGTATTAATTTTCCGTAACCTAATATGAAATTTATATACAAACAATGTGAATGAAATTCTAAGTCTTGAGGAAGATATACACATTTCATACCATTCTCATGCATAAAATTTTAAGCATAATGTTTAAGCCTTGATCAAGATATACACATTTCATACACAAAAATTTGAGCGATTATTTTAAGTCTTGAATGTTGTATCAAAGTTATATACAATGTTGTTGTAGTTGTATTAATTTTACAGAAATCTAACATGAACTTTATACATGAAAATGTGAGCGAAATTTTAAGACATGAGCAAGATACAAATTTCATATTGTTTTCATACACACAATTTTGAGCGGATTTTTTAAGCCTTGAACGAGATATACACATTTCATACATTTTTCATACACTAAATTTTGAGCAAACTTTTTAAGTCTTGAGCGAGATATACACATTTCATACAACTTTCATACATAAGTTTTTGAGCAAAAAAAAAATATATAATTTTTTAAAAATAAAATAAATTTTAAAAAATATTTTTAAAAAAAATAAAAAAATATTTTTTTAAAAAAAATGATTTTTAAAAAATAAAAAATAATTTAAAAATAAATTATTATTTTTTTAAATATAAAGCATGTTTTGTATAGG
Organism: Lycium ferocissimum; assembly: GCF_029784015.1. Taxonomy (NCBI): domain Eukaryota; kingdom Viridiplantae; phylum Streptophyta; class Magnoliopsida; order Solanales; family Solanaceae; genus Lycium; species Lycium ferocissimum. The sequence goes on from NC_081344.1 coordinate 52,070,225, forward strand.
ATTTGTAATGTTATGTTTTGTAAATATAAAACTATCGTCACATTTCGTAAATATTTCTCCTTAAGATGTATATATATGTCAAAGACCCTACATTAAATGAGTAAAAGGGGATGGGAATCCCATAAAGCCTTAATTTTTAACTTAGCTTCATTTTTTAATATAAATGGGCCTAGCCCAATTCAGATTCAATGAAGGGTAGATCAGATTTCATTAGGTCCAAAAGTAAAAGGAAAAGGGTGACTCGGGTATCTTTCTTTTGTATCTAATCTTGGGCTGCCAATGCCCAGTAACCTGAAGCAGTATATACATGTGCATATGTGTTGTCTTATATGTGAGTTATATATATGTGTACATACATGTGTGTGATAAGTTCAGGGAATTAATTCTAACCGGGTCCTTTTTCTTTTCCCCCCTCCACTGCGGGGCCATTCGGGTCAAGTCAAAGCCAACTTCTTGGGCCTTGGCCCAACAGGAAATTCTTTCATATTATCTAGTCCAGCGAAGACGAAATGGAAGCCAATATATATTAAATGCATAGAAGGCCCAGCCATGAGTGAAAATGGCCAACTAGGGGCTTGGTAAGCCCCTAGCCTACCCTCCTTTTATTTATTTATGTAAGCTGTTTTCCCTCTTGTTTGTAAGGTTTGTATTTATATTTGAAATTCCTTGAAAAAACTCATATACATAAATTGGAATCTTTACTGTTTGAACTATCCGTCTTAAGACAACGGTACTTATGCCATTTAGTTGACTTTAGGTCCCCAAACGATTTTCAAAAACCAAATCTAACATAACAATTTTCCCAAAATAAAATGGGCAACTAATGAAGTCATTTTGAAAGACAAGGATTTTAAGGACAGAAGTGTTATTTCTTTTTTAAATCGGATCAATTTTGAGGCGAGGAATATACATTGTTGTCTTTGGACAAAAATCAAATCTAAGTTAAAATAATTTGGGCCATGCCCAGCGATGAAAAATGAAGGTCTCTTTTGGAAAAAACAAATAAGTGATTTCTGGGCCAAGCCCGAAGAAAAAATAAAGCTAAGGAAATATTTTTGGCAATGCCTCAATTGGTTTTTGGAAAAGAATCAGAAAAAATATAAATCTGGGCCAAGCCTTAACTAAAACGCCCCTTTTAAAAACTAAGTCACATTTTTAGGAGTAAAATTTTCATAAACAGCTACTTTTTAGCTCGTTCTAACAACCTATAACTACATGTTATATATTTACAATTCGTAGCTAGATGTCTCTATATTTAGTCGTCGATCGGTATACTAAAATATAGTGCAAATATAGCGGAAATATAGACGTCAAGCTAACCGAAATTGCTATATTTATGGAAACAAAATCTGTCCAATTTAAATTAAAATCGCCTTTATTGTTCCCCGATTCACGCAAATATCATCCCATTCCATATCCGATCCCATATCTCATTCAAACACTACACAAATTCAAAAAAAATTTGAATTCAAAAAAGTACATTCATATTTTTAACCAAAAATAAAAGATTCAATGATTAGTTAAGGAATTACAAATTTTATGCCGGACCCGGCATACTCATGCCTTATGGGCAGACTTGGCATAAGTATGCCGGTCCGCATAACTTTGGTAATTCCTTCACAAAGTTATGCCGGGGGGGCATACTTTTAATGGGCAAACTTTTATGCTTTGGACCCGCATAACTTTGTGAAGGAATTATCAAAGTTATGGGACCGGCATACTTATGCCAATTTCGCCCATAAGGCATAAGTATGGGGTACGGCATAACTTTGGTAATTCCTTTACAAATTTATGCCGGTGGGGGCATACTTTTAATGGACAAACTTTTATAAACGGACCCGGCATAAACTTGTGAAGGAATTATCAAAGTTATCTTGCCGACCCGACATACTTATGCCAAGTCCGCCCATAAGGCATAAGTATGCCGGTCCCGCATAACTTTGGTAATTCCTTCACAAGTGTATGCCGTTGGGGGCATAGCGAAATTTAAACTCGCCTTGTGAATTTTTTTTTTAATATTTGTTTTTCGTATATATTTGGGCTATATTTTAGTTGCATTTTGTCCGATCCGGTATATAAATCTTATTCTCGTTTCATCGTTAACTATATTTCATATATTTTTTACATATATTTGAAGTGTATTTAGATGAAATTTTAACTTTTGTAACACACCGTACATTAAAAAATGGACTTATGAAATATATCTCGTATATATTTTATGTATATTTCGACCGTATTTAATCGGTTAGATATATTGCTTTGTTAAATGAATACATTTCACGCGTAAAAAATGAAAAATGGAATGTATACATTGAAAAAATAACATACTTGAAAGAAACAACAATATAAAAACCATAAGGTGGTGTTCAACATTAATCATCCTAAAAAACATTACCGCACATGAAACGATATGTCCAAAATTAAAAAACAAAGAAAAAAAGTCGCAACCAACTACGCTATTGTTCAACATGAAAATCAAAAACACAAAAGACTTGGTGGCCTAATCAAGATCCCGTTTATCAAATCGCATCGTAATCAACCGCTGGTCTAATTGGTCTTGGAGGTTGCTCGTTATCACTTGATGCATTGTTGTTTGACTTATCCCATGCATAGTCGCATAAAAGGGCACCGTATCTCATACGGTGCCAATTTGCATCGAATTCGGTTGGGATGACTTCACTTGAGCTCAAGTATTCAGCAAAGGCTGCCACATACACACCACAATCCCTGAAAAAAATGATCAAAAATTTTACTTACAGATCTGTAATAACTGTCAACAAAATACACACGAATATACTTAAAAATCTTAAAAATTACTGTTATGGTGAAGAACAATAAACACGACTTAACTGAAGAAACATGTGAAAAAAAATAACAGTAGAAAATATACTTAAAATGCACATAAAAAATAGATCTGGTTAATTAACAGATCTGTAATAACTGTACGAAAAAAAAAATGAACTAAATATACTGAAAATATAAGATAAATATACCTCTGCATCATCATCCTCATCCACATTATGTTTGGCTTTAGCAATTTTTTTCCCTTAACATTAGCAACATTGTCACAATGACCTTTCTCTTCTTTTGTTTCTCCATTTTGAGAAACCTTTTTCACTTTTTGTTGTTGTTTACTCTTCGAATCAACATAATCGCGAACGCCTAGGATCGTTAATTTTTTTTAACGATTCTCAGCATAAGAGCCTGCAATGGCAGTTTCGTGTTGAGAAATTCCCAAAGAAAAATTAGGAATATCAAATTCGGAAAAATTAGGAATTGTAAAACTGATTTGAAATTGGAGAAAATTTAGGGATATTGTGAATAATGGCGTGAAGTTAGTGGGATAGGAGAGAGAGACGTTTTTGTTGGCTTAAATTTAGGGGTGTGGAAAGTTATCGGATGAGTGGTAAAAAGCTTGGTAGCTATGTGGAGTAAATATGTTATACTTTAGCTACTAAATATAATTATTGAAAAGTTTAGTTATGTTCCATAAATAGGTAATAATGGAAGCTATGCCAAGTAAATTTTACTTTTTAGGATTTAAAACCCAACTCCAAAATCAATTGTACGTATATACGCGTCTATGAACCATTGATAACAAAACGAGTTATTTTAAGTCAAAATTGTTTAAATAAGTGAAAAACGTTCGTAAATATAAAGTGTTACGTAAGGCGTTTAAACGTATTATGCGGATTGGCTGAATGAAAGTGTGTGATTATAATAAAGTATATACAAACATATGTGTATCAAAAACTAGAAGATTTTTACACTTTTTTTCACATTATGCTTATATATAAAAGGAAACTATTCTTATCCGGACATTATAAGTCTGAACCTAAAATACCCATATATAATGGGGATATATTAAAAAAAAAAAATTGAAATTAAATGATATGCAATAATGACAGTCATTTATAAATGTGGAAAGTAAACACTAAATAAACAATTAAAGCAAATAATCATACATTGGAATTCGAAGGTCAACCGTATAGTACGGATCTTTAATACTAGGGTGTCTTAACACTTTTTCTAGGGGATCACCAGAACCCTTACTTAGAACTTTGGATCACAAAGGTTTTAACACTATATTTGAATAAACCCTTCACCTTTGGTTTTCCTAATTTCCTAAAAATTAGGTGACGACTTTTTTTTAAAACAAAGTTCGAAAGAGCACCAACAAGTTCGAAGTAGCTTTCCGAGCTAATTCCGCCCGCGAAATGCTAACCGTAACACTGAGTATGTAAGGCATGGAAAACAACATAACATAGATATGAAAGTAACAAGAGATAAGAGATATAACATGTACATCTGAATGCCTCTTAAGACGGATGACATTCATGTTTTTTTTTTTTTTTAAAGAAAAAAAACATATTCATACATATACATATATCATAATACTATACCCGGCCATATAGGCTCGGTGTTATCCGTACTTAACTGCAGTGGTGTGCACAATCAGTGCAGTACCTGGCCGACTATAGCGCGGCTCGGTGTGAGAAAATACATACATATGTATAAAGCAGGCATGAGAGCCCAAATAAAAGCTATAACCTTATCAGAGTGACGTAAGGTCGGTAAAACTCCGATTATCATTATGGAATTATCATCATGAACATATCTCACCTTGAAGGAATAATAATCATAAGATGAGATCAACATCAATGAATAAAATCAATAACCATAAGATGAGATCAACATCAATGAATAAAATCAATAACCATAAGATGAGATCAATAATATCATAAGAACATCAAGAACCATAAGCTTCTAGTATTTCTAGGAATAGGGACATTATGGATATCATGTGAATGGGTTTGTATCGATAAGATCATGCCATAAGAAAGAAAGGGACAGCCTTAACATGCCTTGTCGTCTTACTTAAACACTCAACGTCTATTCTCCTAAGCTTGCAAATCTACATTCAAGATGATTCACACTAAGGTTAAGTCGTCGAAATGCTTATAAGATCAAACTAAACTATTAAGTGAGCTAACGAAATTTGGGCAGCATTTCCCCTGTATCATCTACTTCTTCCAAATCCAAAACAACTCCCAAACAACAATAACAACATTAACAATACCATAGCGAAGATATTACATTCAAATTACACTCAAATCAATTCAAAACTCCTTTTTCAAATTCAATCCATAACCAATACTTCAACTTAATACCTTATAACTTCTCTACCATGATTCTCTCCACTTCTAAGATTTACTAACCTCCATATCAACCCAACATAAGTAATAAGATGAAGATAATACCTTTTTCTTGAAGATCTTTAGCCACACACAACTTGCTCCAAGATTTAATCACCACAACTCCAAGTGAAAGCAAGAACATCCACCTTCCATTAGGTTTTCAAGGTTTGATCTTCTTTTGAAAAGGTTTAGGATGATTAGAGATGATTAGAAATAGTTGAGGGAGCTTGGAAAGGGCTAGGGATGTGATTTTTGGTATGATCCGAAGTCGTGGCCCCATTAATTTTTAAAAAGGGAAAATATTCCAATGCCTCAATTTCACGGACCGTGAAAAATTTCACTGGCCATGAAAGTGCCGTGAAATTGGTCCAGTGGATCCTCCTCACTATCACCGTTTCACAGTGGAAAAATTTCCATTTTCACGGTCCGTGAAAATTTCCCTGCTTCTCAAATTTGCGTTCTATCAGTTGCATTAGAAAGAAGACTCGCTGAACTTGAATTTATATAGGCTATGCATTCCGTAACTCCTCATATTCTAGGAGATATACCTCTCTCAAGTTGGACCAAAATTCTACGAAGTTTTCCAAAGTTTCAAGAAACTTAATTTCTTTGATTCGCTTGATCTCCAATCCTTTCATAACTTACTAAACATGAACTTAAACCCTCATAACCATAAGATAGGTGTTACACCTCGGAAGATTTTCCGTTGATGCACGATGAATAGGCGAATGAAGAGCATAAAGTGTGTGGTATCTTGATAAGTAAGAAATAGCCTTTAATGGTCCTAATTAAGATTTCCAAAGACATTGGAAGTAGGAGACGAAAGTTGTTAAGGAAAGTAAGGTATATGTTATATGTCGGGCAAGATTTATGAGTAACGAGTTAATGATGACTTAATGATATTTTAGGGAAGAGTTATAACGTCCCTTGGATTGTTAATGAAGTGTTAAACAAGTGTTAAGAAGGTTCCATAAGGATTGGAGATCAAACGAAGTGACGAGAGCAAGTTCGGTGGACTAATGGGTTATACGGCTCATTATACGGACCGTAGGACTATCACAGTGAAGGTCCTTCACTGGTGGAATTATACGGTCAGTTATACGGACCGTATAAATTTATACGGCCCGTATAATGGACCGTATAATGGTCACAGTGAAGGGTGAATAAAAGGACCATTTCACGGTCACTTATACGGACCGTATAAGTGTCCGTAAAATGTCTCGACGGATCAGATTGCTGAGTTATTAAAAAGAGGACCAATTTCATTATTTCATTTCCACATTTCACACCTTCTCTCTAGAACTCTCTAGAATATTTCTCCCACACAAATTCAAGAGATTTTAGTGATCATCTACATCAAATTAAGTGAATCAAGTGTAAGGAACCCATCAAAGTTCATCCAAAACAAGAAATACAAGTGAAGGTGAAACTAGGGTTTTTTTTCTCAAGTGAAGTGTTTGCACCCAAGGTTCATTCCTACACCATCTAAGGTAAGTTTTATGACGTTTCCTTGTTGTTTAAAGTATTTGAAAGTTGAAACACTTGGATTATATAAGGAAATAGGAAATGGGTCATGAATGTGGGAATAATGTCACTTTTGAGTGAATGTTTGTATTGAGTTATGATTCTTGATACATTATGATTATAATCATGTTATAAATGATATTGAGAACATGGAATAGACCTTGTATATGAATGAACGAAATTGTGTGATATGACTATGAATATGGATGAATTGAGAAGTAAGGATAATGTAGTTGAATAAAGGCTATTGCGGTGATGTTGTGAAAGTTATTATTGATGTTTGGGAGCCGATATATGATATGAAGGGAGTCGTATAAATAAAGGAGACGCTTCCCAATTTTCTCTAAGTCTTAGTCATGTATGCCAAGTTATCGACTCTCTAATGTTAGTATGCACTTTAATGAAGGTAGAACGTGAGCATCGAAGAAGCACGTACAAGTGATAGAATAGTTGAACGGAAAGGTATGTAAGGCTAACCCTTATTTCATAAGGCATGGTTCTTTGGCAAAGTATTTATTCTTCTATGAGCCTACGATATCCTCTAATGATCCTATCTCTAAAAGCTACTAAGCTTATGATTCTAGATATGATACAATTGTACTAAGTTCCCTATACGACGAGAAATCCTTCAAGGATGGATGTAATGAATGACGATAGTAAAAAGGCTAAAGATGCTTATTAGCTTATATGTATTATGTGCCCATGTGTGGCTACTATGAAACCTCGAGCTTATATGGCCGGGTAGAATGTATATATGTATGTATGTATATATGTCTATAGATAATGCGCGCACACCACTGCATTTGGGTATGGATAACACTGAGCCTTGGTATGGCCAGGTATATATAACACTGAGCCTTGGTAGGGCCAGGTATATGAAACACCGAACCTTCGTGGTCGCGTATGCTATATAAATGCTATGTATATGACATCAATATGAGTACGAATGTGCTAAGTATATGTAAATGCCAAGTAAAAGCTATGTATATGCAATGTATATGATATGAACATAAGTATGAATGGAAATATGAATACGAATACGAAAATGGATAAGAAAGGTAAATGAGTATGCATATGGATGTATGTGCACGAATACGCAATAGAAATGGAACGTCCCTACGGAAAGAAAGTAAGTGCTATGACAATGATGTTATTATCTCCCATCCTATGTTATTTCATGTGTTGTCTATTATGTTTTCCATACTGATATTGATCATGCTTTACATACTCAGTACATTCTTCGTACTGACGTCCTTTTATTTGTGGACGCTGCGTCATGCCCGCAGGTGGCCAGGGAGACAAACTTGATCCATAGCTATATTCCTCAGGGGCTACATAGCAGAGCTCCACTTCATTCGGAGCTACAACTTTTGGGTATAAATTATTTTGTGTACATATTCATGGGCACGGCGGAGTCCTGTCCCGGCCATATGTTGTGATATGACGTATTCTTCGTAGAGGCTCGTAGACCTGTGTATATGGTTAGGTATGTTTGGCCTTGTCGGCCTATATTTTGGGATATTGTTTGTTCGCCTTGTCGGCTTATGTACAATTATATGGGCATAGATGTTTATTAATGATATAAGTGAATTGTCGCCCAATGATATTAGAATGATGATGAATGAAAGCATGATTTAACTATGTGGCTCACCTAGATGCGATGTGGAAGTATGTTAAGAGGTTCCCGGGTGGGCCAGCACCGGGTGCCCGTCACGGCCCTCCGGTTGGGTAGTGACAAAAGTGGTATCAGAGCAGTTCAGTCCTAGGGTGTGTCTACGAGCCGTGTCTAGTAGAGTCTTGGTTATGGGTGTGTTGCGCGCCACACTTATAAACAAGAAGCTGCAAGCATTTTAGGAATGAATGACCTTCTTTCTTCATAAGAATCGTGCGATAGAGCTATGATATAAGAACTTCTTGTTCCTTAATCGTGTGTTGTGTATTTCAGAAATGCCTATAAAGAGAAAGGCTACAACAACCCAAAAGGGCAAGACGGTGGCAGAAAAGCGGGCAGAAAGAGCACCGCCACCGGTAGTAGAAGAAAGTGAGTCCCAAAGTGCGGCTCAATCTCAGTCCTTCCGTTCGGTGCCTATACTAGAGGAGCATGAGGGAGCCTCAGCCCCAGCTCCAGCACCTCCGGTTCCTCCACTGGATGCCTCAGGCCAAGATGTAAAAGAGGCCATTCATTTGCTTACTCAGTTGGTTGCTGCCCAGACTCAGCGGCAAAGTTCAGGGCAAGGAGATAGGGCTGTTAGTGCAAGGGCCCGTGATTTCATTAGTTTGAACCCTCCGGAATTCTTTGGATCAAAGCCGGATGAGGACCCTCAAAATTTCATCGATGGTATGTTGAGGACGCTTCGGTTGATACATGCTTCGGACACCGAATCGGTGGAGTTAGCGTCCTATAGATTGAGAGATGTCGCAGTTCATTGGTACACGGTTTGGATGGCTTCACGGGGAGCCAATGCACCTCCTCCGGTATGGCAAGAATTTATAGATGCATTTCTCCGACATTATTTGCCTCCGGAAGTTCTGCGAGCTAGAGCCGATAAGTTCTTAAATTTGAGGCAAGGGAGCATGAGTGCTCTAGAGTATAGTCTCCTCTTCAATTCCTTGGCTAGGTATGCTTCGGCCATGGTAGCGGATATGGGCGACCGAGTGCACCGGTTTGTAAAGGGCCTAGGGCCACATTTGATGGATAGGTGTTGATCGCGTCCCTTCAGGACAATATGGACATCTCACGCATCCAAGCCCATGCTCAGAATTTAGAAGAAAGCCTACAACAACAAAGAAGTGAGCGTGAGCATGATAGAGGGCATAACAAGAGGGCTAGATCTTTGGGTCCGATGAGTAAGTATAGGGGCAGGCACCGACAACAGTTTTCGAGGCATTCAGGCCATTCTATGATTAGTGCGCCTCCCCGGTTTTCAGGCCAGAGATTTGATAGATCTACTCATCCCGGGCCGAGTCAGAGCTTTTTGGTCTCAGTTTAGAGGTGATTCGGGTCAGGCAAGGCCACCCGTACCACGATGTTCCCAGTGCGGGAAGTTACATTGGGGTCAGTGCCGATTGGGTTCCGAGGTTTGCTATTCATGTGGTCGACCAGGCCATATTATGTGTGATTGCCCCTCAGTTGGTGGGAGAGGTAGGACCCAGCCTTCAGGGTCGGCAGCCGGATCTTCATCTTCTATACGCCCAATAGGGCCAGGTTCACATGCGCCAGTCGGCCATGGTAGAGGCAGGGGGAGAGTCCCCAGTTCTAACGGTCCCTCGAAGACCGTATTTATGCTTTGGCCGGACGCCAAGATCTTGAGTCTTCTCCTGACGTCGTCACAGGTATATTATCGGTATTTTCTCATGATGTATATGCTTTGATAGATCCCGGCCCCACATTGTCATATGTTACTCCTATATTGCGGGTCAGTTTAGAATCAAACCGGAGCTGATTAAACCTTTTGAGGTGTCCACACCCGTCAGTGAATCAGTAATAGCTAGCCGAGTATATAGAAATTGTGTAATTGTGATTTGTGATCATCGTACTATGATTGACTTGTATGAGTTAAAAATGGTGTATTTTGATGTTATTATGGGCATGGATTGGTTGACCTCTTGCTACGCCAATGTTGATTGTAGAATGAAAATAGTTCGCTTTCAATTTTCGCGAGAACCAGTTTTAGAATGGAAAGGGAGTACGGCGTCACCAAAAGGTAGGTTTATTTCCTATCTAAAGGCAAGGAATATGATCACAAAAGGGTGCCTTTATCATCTAGTTCGGGTTCAAGATGTAGAAGCTGAACCGCCGACTCTTCAGTCAGTTCCTGTAGTGAATGAATTTCTGGATGTATTCCCGGAAGAGCTTCCAGGCCTTCCTCCCGAGTGGGAGATTGATTTTGCTATTGATGTGTTGCCAGACACTAAGCCTATATCTATTCCCCCTTATAAAATGGCTCCTGCAGAGCTAAAAGAGTTGAAGGAGCAATTGAAAGACTTGCTTGAGAAAGGCTTTATTCGGCTCAGTTCATCCCCGTAGGAAGCACCCGTATTGTTTGTTCGAAATAAAGATGGTTCTTTGAGAATGTGCATTGATTATCGGCAACTGAATAAGGTGACGATTAAGAATAAATATCCTCTTCCGAGGATTGATGACTTATTTGATCAATTACAAGGTGCCAGATGGTTTTCCAAGATAGATTTGAGATCCGGGTATCATCAAGTGAGAGTTAGGGAGAAAGATATCCCTAAGACAGATTTCTTCGAACGAGATATGGCCATTTTGAGTTCCGGGTAATGTCATTTGGCCTAACTAATGCACCGACAGTGTTTATGGATCTGATGAACGATGTGTTCAGGCCCTTCCTAGATTTGTTTGTGATCGTGTTCATCGACGACATCTTGGTGTATTCTAGGTCCGAGGCAAAACATGTGGATCATTTGCGTACTGTCCTTAGAGTTCTTCAAACTCGAGAGTTGTTTGCAAAATTTTCTAAGTGTGAGTTTTGGCTGAACTCATTAACATTTCTGGGGCACATTGTTGCAGCCGATGGTATTCGGGTAGATAGTCAAAAGATTGAGGCCGTAAAGACTTGGCCAAGGTCTACAACTCCTACGGAGGTTCGTAGTTTCTAGGCCTAGCAGGTTATTACAGGAGATTTGTTGAAGGTTTCTCTTCTATTTCCGTGCCACTCACGAAGCTGACCCAGAAATCAGCTAAGTTTCAATGGACAGATGCCTGTGAACGTAGTTTCCAAGAGCTAAAAGATAGGTTGACTTCTGCACCGGTCCTAACACTTCCAGAGGGATTGGAAGGTTATGTTGTTTATTGTGATGCTTCAGGCGTTGGGCTAGGCTGTGTGTTAATGCAACATGGTAAGTTGATTGCATATGCTTCAAGGCAATTATGGAAACATGAAAAGAATTATCCAACTAATGATCTAGAATTGGCTGCAGTGATTCGTGCATTAAAGATGTGGAGACACTATTTATACAGTGTCCATGTAGATATTTACACAGATCATAAGAGCCTTCAAAGATATCTTCAAGCAGAAAGAGTTGAATTTGCGGCAACGACGATGGTTGGAGTTGCTAAAAGACTACGATGTTGACATTCTATATCACCCCGGAAAGGCAAATGTTGTGGCTGACGCTCTTAGCCGCAGATATATGGGAAGTTTGTGTGATGTACAACCAGAGAAAAGAGAAATGGCTCGTGAGCTCCAGCAGTTAGCTAGCCTAGGAGTTCGAGTAGTTGACTCGGAGTAGCAGAGGGAACTACCACTCGGAATTCAGCGGTCTCGTCGCTAGTAGTGGAAGTGAAAGAGCGACAATACGAAGATCCCATGCTAATGCATTACGAGAGATACACTCCCTCGAAAGAGGAGTCATCATTTGAGATTGCGAGAGACGAGTTCTCCGATGTCGAGGTAGATTATGTGTTCCTAATGTGGCAGGTTTACGCCACCGAATATTGAGAGAAGCTCATTGTTCCCGTTATTCTATCCACCCAGGAGCAACGAAAATGTATCATGATCTTAAATCTATGTATTGGTGGAATGGGATGAAGAAAGATATAAGCGAGAATTTGTAGCTCAATGTCCCAATTGTCAACAAGTGAAAATTGAGCACCAAAAGCCGGGCGGATTGTTGCAAGCTATAGAAATCCCAACCTGGAAGTGGGAAGTAATTAACATGGACTTTATTACAGGCTTACCAGTCAGAATGACGTATGTGGCAGAAGATTATGCAAAGCTCTATGTTAAAGAGATAGTGTGACTTCATGGTGTTCCAGTATCTATTATCTTCGACAGAGGAACTCAGTTTACGGCTAATTTCTGGAAGTCCTTCCAAGAGGGTTTAGGAACTCATGTGAGCCTTAGCACGGTATTTCATCCACAGATTGATGGACAAGCTGAACGTACCATTCAGACTTTTGAGGATATGCTACGGGCATGTATGCTAGAGATTTTGGAGGTAATTGGGATGATCACTTACCACTCATTGAGTTTGCTTACAATAATAGTTATCATTCTAGCATTCAAATGGCACCGTATGAGGCTTTATATGGGCGGAAGTGCAGATCCCCAATTGGGTGGTTTGAAACGAGAGAGGCTAAAATGATAGGGCCGGACTTGGTCCGACAAGCCATAGAGAAAGTTAAGCTCATACAAGATCGGTTGTTAGCAGCCCAAAGTCGTCAAAAGTCCCATGCGGATAATCGTCGAAGGGACTTAGAGTTCCAAGTTAAAGACTGGGTATTCTTGAAAGTATCGCCAATGAAGGGCGTTATGAGATTTGGCAAAAAGGGGAAGTTAAGTCCCCGGTACATTGGGCCTTATGAAATTGTGCACAAAGTAGGCAAAGTGGCTTACGAATTAGATCTACCTCCGTATTTAGAGTCAGTTCATCCAGTTTTCCATGTCTCGATGCTTCGTAAGTGTGTTGGAGATCCTACTAGGATCGTCCCCGTAAATGATATTCTAGTGACAGAAAAGTTAACTTATGATGAAATACCCATTGCCATATTAGATAGGCAAGTACGGAGGCGTAGAAACAAAGAAGTGGCCTCAGTTAAGATTCTGTGGAGAAATAATAATCGAGAAGAGATGACATGGGAAGCAGAAGAAATCATGAAATCCAAATATCCGCACTTATTTCAGCCCCAAGAGAGGCCAAGATGAGACGTCAAGGTCATAAGGTATGTATGTTTTCCTTTTTATGCATTTGGGTCGTGTGTGGCCAAATTCTATTGCTATTGTATTGTGGCCCTGTGAGGCATTGTTATTATGGGTTGTTGTGACAGGGTGGAAGTGTCGTATTATAGGGGAAACTCTGGCTAAATTTTCGTAGAATTCCCGAGTGCTTAACATTCGAGGACGAACGTTCTTAAGGGGGGAAGAATGTTACACCTCGGAAAGATTTTCCGTTGATCCACAGTGAATAAGCGAATGAAGAGCATAAAGTGTGTGGTATCTTGATAAGTAAGAAATAGCCTTTAATGGTCCTAATTAAGATTTCCAAAGATATTGGAAGTAGGAGACGAAAGTTGTTAAGGAAAGTAAGATATATGTTATATGTCGGGCAAGATTTACGAGTAACGAGTTAATGATGACTTAATGATATTTTGGGGAAGAGTTATAATGTCCCTTTGATTATTAATGAAGTGTTAAACAAGTGTTAAGAAGGTTCCATAAGGATTGGAGATCAAACGAAGTGACGAGAGCAAGTTCAGTGGACTGGTGGGTTATACGGCTCATTATACGGACCACATAACGTTATACGGACCGTAGGACCATCACAGTGAAGGTCCCTCACTGGTGGAATTATACGGTCAGTTATACGGACCGTATAAATTTATACGGCCCGTATAATGGTCACAGTGAAGGGTGAATAAAAGGATCATTTCACGGTTGTTGACACCCAATTTTGGCCCTCTGTATTTAAAAATTAACTTCTTTAGGCTTCCTAGTCATTAAATAGCACAAAATATTGTTTTTATACATTTTTTAACTTTAATATAATTTATTGATGATTGTCCTTATTTTTAAATAATAGGAATTTTTATCAATTTATTTTCATTTTAAATAATTATTTTGTTACAGTCGTTTGTATATAAACAACACGATAATACAGTTTTACCTCAATTAATTAGCAGGTCTCCTTAATTCAAATCACATTTTTTACTTTATTCACGAAATTACCTTAAATATATTTTTATACTTTATTATTTTAGTTACAATCTATTATTACATGGAAGTCGGAGGAACTAATTTTAAACACAGATAAAATTTAGCACATGGTTTTGAGAAGCCATGGTTTTGTGAAGCCCATGGTTTTGGCACATGGGTTTGGCTAAAAAGTGGTTTACCTTTGCCTATATAAAGGAGGACTTCCCCTCTCATTTTTCTCATCACTTGCACACTACCTCACATACATTTTTCTTCTCTCTACACTCTCTAGATTTTCTTCCTATAGGAAGACTAGCAAGGCTAGCACTTTCTTCCTCTTTCTATATTTCTTTTTAGTTGTCTTTATATTTCATTCATACGTTGCTTCTTTACTTATTCATATATATTGTCTTTACATTTATTTACTTGCATTGTCTTTATATTTTTTTATCTATATTATTTTTACATTTATTTATATACATTGTGTCTTTAAATTTCTTCATATATTGTTTCTATATTTTTGTATTCCCTATAGATTTTTCTTTACATTTTACATACATTTTCCTTATACTCTCCACACTTTTCCTTTATATTATCTTACATCTATCTATTCCTTTATATATTTTTTATACACATACGTTATATACATATACATGTACATATTTACATTACTTAACTACTAAGAAAAGAAGGGAGAAACTTTTCATTAAAAGGAATGTACTTATTGTCTCTACATTTTTTATGCATTATCTTTATATTTTGCTATATTGTCTCTACAACTTTATTTATTTTCAATACATGTATACATTGTCAAGTATTTTCTTTACACTTTTGTCAATACCATCACACTACATGCCTATTTTTTTCTATATATTTTGCTATTTACATTTACTCTACATTGGCTATACATCATATTTATATTTACCTATGTTTTCTTTTTTATTCTTATGTTCTTTTTACATACATCATCCACCTATACATTTGTTACATTACATACACTACACTAATCTTAGGGTCAAATCAAGTTTCATCATTCTTTTGTCAAATCATGTTTTCAAAAACTTTATGTCAAATCATTTTTTCAATAACGTTTTGTCAAACTACTTTTTCAAGGACTTTGGTCACATTACTTTTTCAAAGAATCTTTATCAAATCACTTTTTAAAGACTTTATGTCACATACCTTACTTTTTGACCTTTTCAAATTATTTTAACTAATACTTTTTCTTTCATCCTGCAATTTATTACAAATACTACAACTTTTGGCCGATGAAGAAATTTCTATCGATTTCCAAGGCCTCCCATGTACAAAAGCCGGGTTTTTTATATTAAGTTTATTTATTATTTCTTTAATTCATTTGATAGTTATTTAATCTCTTACTAACATTTTTACCAAGTGCTTATACAGGTATGGGGAAATACATCTCAAAGACG
>NC_081344.1:52086137-52093826 GCF_029784015.1 Lycium ferocissimum
CGGATATACATTCTTTGTACTAACTGATATACTTTTATACTTACGAGGTACACTCTCTTTATATACTCTTTTTTTACTATACATTCTTTATGAATACTTGATACTTGATATAAATATATTTTTATACACTGTATATACTTAGTATATCATCACCTAGTGTAGCTTTTCATGAGGTCACAATATTTTGAAAAATTGTGAATAATAATGATAAACATATAGATAATCCCCTCTAGTGTTCAGTTAAACTAAGTTTAAGGACTGTCTTCGGATAGGCTCTGAGGGATGCTTAATACCTTTCCCTCGGGTTAAATAAAACCCTTATCTAGAATCTCATAAGTTTCGTGGACTAAAATGGAGCAGACACACAAATATATATAGGTTTCCTGATTTTTCCTAAAAAATAAGGTGGCGACTCAAACCCTTTTAAACCAGTTAGAAGAACCATGAAGTTGCAAACTATCTTGGACCCGTTCAAAATAGGGCGTAACAACAGTCACTTATACGGACCGTATAAGTTTATACGGACTGTATAAGTGTCCGTAGAATGTCTCGACGGATCAGATTGCTGAGTTATTAAAAAGAGGACCAATTTCATTATTTCATTTCCACATTTCACACCTTCTCTCTAGAACTCTCTAGAATATTTCTCCCATACAAATTCAAGAGATTTTAGTGATCCTCGACATCAAATTAAGTGAATCAAGTGTAAGGAATCTATCAAAGTTCATCCAAAACAAGAAATCCAAGTGAAGGTGAAACTAGGGTTTTTTTTCTCAAGTGAAGTGTTTGCACCGAAGGTTCATTCCTACACCATCTAAGGTAAGTTTTATGACGTTTCCTTGTTGTTTAAAGTATTTGAAAGTTAAAACACTTGGATTATATAAGAAAATAGGAAATGGGTCATGAATGTGGGAATAATGGCACTTTTGAGTGAATGTTTGTATTGAGTTATGATTCTTGATACATTATGATTATAATCATGTTATAAATGATATTGAGAACATGGAATAGACCTTGTATATTAATGAACGAAATTGTGTGATATGACCATGAATATGGATGAATTGAGAAGTAAGGATAATGTAGTTGAATAAAGGCTATTGCGGTGATGTTGTGAAAGTTATTATTGATGTTTGGGAGCCGATATATGATATGGGGAGTCGTATAAATAAAGGAGACGCTTCCCAATTTTCTCTAAGTCTTAGTCATGTATGCCAAGTTATCGACTCTCTAATGTTAGTATGCACTTTAATGAAGGTAGAACGTGAGCATCGAAGAAGCACGTACAAGTGATAGAATAGTTGAACGGAAAGGTATGTAAGGCTAACCCTTCTTTCATAAAGCATGGTTCTTTGGCAAAGTATTTATCCTTCTATGAGCCTACAATATCCTCTAATGATCCTATCTCTAAAAGCTACTAAGCTTATGATTCTAGATATGATACAATTGTACTAAGTTCCCTATACGACAAGAAATCCTTCAAGGATAGATGTGATGAATGACGATAGTAAAAAGGCTAAAGATGCTTATGAGCTTATATGTATTATGTGCCCATGTGTGGCTACTATGAAACCCCGAGCTTATATGGCCGGGTAGAATGTATAATATGTATGTATGTATATATGTATATAGATAATGCCCGCACACCACTAGGTTGAGTACGGATAACACTGAGCCTTGGTAGGGCCAGGTATGTATAACACTAAGCCTTGGTAGGGCCAGGTATGTGAAACACCGAACCTTCGTGGTCGGGTATGCTATATAAATGCTATGTATATGACATCAATATGAGTATGATTATGCTAAGTATATGTAAGTGCCAAGTAAAAGGATCGTGTATATGCAATGTGTATGATATGAACATAAGTATGAATGGAAATATGAATACGAATACGAAAATGGATAAGAAAGGTAAATGAGTATGGATATGGATGTATGTGCACGAATACGCAATATAAATGGAGCATCCCTACGGAAAGCAAGTAAGTGCTATGACAATGATGCTATTATCTCCCATCCTATGTTATTTCATGTGTTGTCTATTGTGCTTTCCATACTGATATTGATCATTCTTTACATACTCAGTACATTCTTCGTACGACGTCCTTTTGTGGGCGCGTCATGCCCGTGGCAGTGAGAGACGACTTCGATCCATAGCTATATTCCTCAGGGGCTATATAGCGGAGCTCCACTTCATTCGGAGCTACAGCTTTTGGGTATAGATTCTTTTGTGTACATATTCATGGGCACGACGAGGTCCTGTCCCGCCCATATGTTGTGATATGACGTATTCTTCTTAGAGGCTCGTAGACCTGTGTATATGGTTAGGTATGTTTGGCATTGTCGGCCTATATTTTAGGATATTGTTTGTTCGCCTTGTCGGCTTATGTACAATTATATGGGCATAGATGTTTATTAATGATATAAGTGAATTGTCGCCCAATGATATTAGAATGATGATGAATGAAAGCATGATTTAACTATGTGGCTCACCTAGATGCGATGTGGAAGTATATTAAGAGGTGCCCGGGTGGGCCAGCACCGGGTGCCCGTCGCGGCCCTCCGGTTGGGTCGTGACAATAGGCATGTATAAACTCATATAACCTTGAAGATAACTCCGGTGTCCACGACTAGGACAACTAACATCCAACAAATCTCAACATACAAAACTACGAGGTGTAACATCTTTCCCCCTTAGAAACATTCGTCCTCGAATGTTAAACTCTCAGGAATTCTATAAAATTTTGGCAGAGTTTCCTCTATAACTATAGTACTACCAATCTGTCACAACAACCCAAATATACAATGCCACATGGGGCTACAACAGACAATAACAACAATGGCCTTACACGACCAATAATCCTAAGAATTAAAACACTACGCACCTGAAGGCAATAGTGTCTCTATCTGGATCTCCTCTGGAAGTGAAAATAAGTACGGATATCTGAATATCAGATCTTTCTTAGCTTCCCAAGTTATCTCCTTGATATTCTTGTTCCTCCAAAGGACCTTCACTGAAGCTACATCTTTATTCCTCAATCTTTGAACCTGCCTATCTAGAATGGCAATGGGAACCTCTTTATATGATAGTTGCTTGGTGATCTAAACATCATTCACAGGTACAATCTGGAAGGATCTCCGATACACTTACGAAGCATCGACACATGGAAGATCGGATGGACTGATTCTAAGTCTGGAGGTAGATCTAACTCATACGCCACGTGCCCCACTCTACGTACAATCTTGTAAGGTCCAATGTACTGAGGGATAAGCTTACCCTTCTTGCCAAATCTCATGACGCCTTTCATAGGAGATACCTTTAGAAATACCCAATCATCAACTTGAAATTCTAAATCTCGTCGGCGATTATCTGCATAAGATTTCTGACGACTCTAGGCTGCCAATAATCGGTCCTGAATAAACGTAACCTTCTCCACTGCTTATTGAATCAAATCTGGCCCTACTAACTTAGATTCCCCGCTTCAAACCATCTGATAGGTGATCTACATTTCCGCCCATATAAAGCTTCATATGGGGCCATCTGGATACTGGAATGATAGCTATTATTATACGCGAACTCAATAAGCGGCAAATGATCATCCCAGCTACCTCTAAAGTCTAACACACATGCCTGTAACATGTCCTCGAGGCTTTAAATAGTACCCTCAACCTGCCCATCTGTCTGGGGATGAAATGTTGTGCTAAGATTCACTTGAGTCCCCAAACCCTTCTGAAAGGATTTCTAGAAATTAGCTGTAAACTGCACTCCCCTATCGGAGATAATGGATACCGGGATACCATGAAGTCGTACTATCTCCTTGATATAAAGCTTCGCATAATCCTTAGCTGAGTAAGTAGTCCTGATAGACCGAAAATGAGCTGATTTTGTAAGCCTATCAACAATCACCCATATGGAATCAAACTTACGCTGAGAACGGGACAAGCCTGTAATGAAATCCATATTAATTGCTTCCCATTTCCAAGTCGGAATCTCGATAGCTTGTAATAACTCGCCAGGCTTCTGATGCTCAATCTTCACCTGTTGATATTTAGGACACTGGGCTACGAACTCTGCTATGTCTCTTTCTTCATTTCATCCCACCAATAGACTTCCTTAATATCATGATACATATTTGTCATCCCCGGATGAATAGAATAACGAGAATAATGAGTTTCCCCCATAATCTGACAAAGTAATCTTGCAACATTAGGAACATACAGTCTGTATCGATATTTGAGAACTCCACCTGTAGAAACCTCGAATGGTGACTTTTTCTTTTGAGGAGATGTATCTCTATAATGGACTAACATAGGATCTTCGTACTGGCGCTCTTTCACCTCAGTTACTAAAGATGAGACTGTCGCATCCTGAATAGTAACTCCTGTATTGCCCGAGTCCTGTAATCGAACTCCTAGGCTAGCTAACCGCTGGAGCTCACGAGCTAAACCCCTTTTCTCTGGCTGAACATCACATAAGCTACCCATGGATCTACGGCTAAGGGCATCGGCTACTACGTTCGCCTTCCCGAGATGATATAAGATGCTAACATTATAATCTTTTAATAACTCCAATCATCGCCTCCACCGTAAATTCAACTCCTTCTGCTTAAAGATTTACTGAAAGCTCTTGTGGTCTTTATAGATATCCACATGAACGCCATACAAATAATGCCTCTACATCTTCAATGCATGGATCACAAGGGCCAACTCTAGATCATGTGTTGGATAGTTCTTCTCATGCTTCCTCAGCTACCTTGAAGCGTAAGCAATAACTTTACCGTGCTGCATCAACACAAAACCTAGCCCAATGCTTGAGGCATCACAGTAAATAACATAGCCCTCCGATCTTTCTGGAAGTGTCAGGACTGGTGCCGAAATCAATTTATCCTTCAATGTTTGGAAACTTCACTCACAAATGTCTTTCCACTGGAACTTAGTTGTCTTCTGAGTCAACTTTGTCAATGGTGCAGAAATAGAAGAAAAACCCTCTACAAATCTCCTGTAATAACCTGCCAAACCCAGAAAACTACGAACCTCCATGGGTGTTGTGGGTCTCTGCCAAGTCTTCACAGCTTCAATCTTCTGCGTATCCACCCGGATAACATCAGCTGAAATAATATGCCCTAGAAAAGTCACAGAGTTCAACCAGAACTCACATTTAGAGAATTTTGGATATAGCTTCCGATCTTGGAGAACTTTAAGAACATCACGTAAATGATTTGTGTGCTCTGCTTCTGATCGAGAGTATACCAGTATATCATCAATAAACACGATCACGAACAAATCTAGGAAAGGTTTGAATACGCGATTCATCAAGTCCATAAATACCGCTGGTGCATTGGTTAACCCAAACGACATTACACGAAACTCGAAGTGACCATATCTGGTTCTGAAAGCTATCTTCGAAATATCTTTCTTTCGGACTCTCACCTGATGATATCCTGATTTCAAGTCTATCTTTGAAAAGCATTTAGCACCCTACAAATGATCAAATAAATCATCAATCCTCAGAAGCGGATACTTGTTCTTTACTGTCACCTTATTCAACTGCCTATAATCAATACATATCCGCAAGGAGCCATCTTTATTTCTCACAAATAACACCGGTGCTTCCCATGTTGATGTGCTAGGCCTGATAAATCCTTTTTCAAGCAAGTCCTTCAGCTGCTCCTTCAATTCTCTCAACTCAGTCGGCGCCATTCTATAAGGAGGAATGGATATCGGCTGAGTATCTGGGAATACGTGAATGGAAAAATCAATCTCTTGCTCTGGTGGAAGACCTGGAAGCTCATCCAAAAATACCTCTGGGAACTCATTAAATACTGGAACAGATTGAAGAGTTGGTGGCTTTGCTTTTGTACCCTAAACCCGGACTAAATGATAACTACAGCCCTTGGCAATCATCTTCTTTGCCTTGAGATCGGAAATAAACCTACCTCTTGGAGATGTTATATTACCCCTCCACTCTAGAACTGGCTCTCCTGGAAACTGAAATCGAGCCATCTTTGTTCTATAGTCAACATTAGCATAACAAGAAGCCAACCAATCTATGCCCATAATAACATCCAAATCTATCATATCTAACTCAACCAAGTCTGCCATAGATGACGATCACAAACTATAACTACACAATCTCTATATACCCGTCTAGCTATCACCGGATCACTAACGGGTGTAGACACCTCAAAAGATTTGATCGACTCGAATTTTACCCCAAACTGACCAGCAACAAAAGGAGTAACATACTACAATGTAGAACCTAGATCTATCAATGCATATACAACATGAGAAGATACTGATAGTATACCTGTAACCACATCAGGCGAAGACTCGAGATCCTGTCGACTAGCTAATGCATAAATGTTGTTCTGAGGACCGCTCGAGCTGGACGCTTCCTCTTTGCCTCTACCACGGCTTGCTGATGTCTGAGAGCCTTGCCTCGGAGGGTGTACAGATGATGACAAATCAGCTGCTGATCTGGTAGGCTGAACTACACCTCTACCACCCCTTGATGGACACTCACGCATAATATGGCTAGGCTAGCCACAAGCATAGCAAGCATCTTAACCCAGGCGACACGGTCCAGTATGTAATTTACCACACTGAGTACATCATGGTAAAGGTGGTCTCATCTGGCCTGAATCACCTCTATACTGAGAACATGAGGCTTTAGAACTCTGACCTAGTCCTGAATAAATAGGTTGATCAAATCTTCGACCTCTGCAACCGAGGAGGTGCACTAGGCCGCCGAACGGCTCGAATGTCCGAACTGTCTCCGACCTACTTTCTAGGGGCTTCGTTAACGAAACCATGAGATCTAGCTCTCTTACTATAACCCCTATCATGCTCATGCTCGAACCTCCACTGCTGTTTACACTTCTCAAGATTCTAAGTGTCCGTTCGTATACGGAAATATCCATACATTGCGTGGCGAGCCGACGTCATCAACTCGGAAATGTGATCCCAGACCGCGCTCACCAAGGCGGTAGGCACGATGTCTCCCGTATTATCGGCTACCATAAGTGAAGCATACCTAGCCATTGGATCGCGAAGACTATACTCCCGAGCACTCATACTCCCCTGTCCAAGGTTCAAGAACCTATGTCCGCCCTGATTCGGCGGTAAATAATGTCGGAAAACACGAAACCCCCCAACGGGGAGGGCATTTAACCCTTGGGGTAACACCCCAAATCTCTTTTCCAAAGGACAAGAAAATCCCCTTTTATAGGGAACCCCCGACTCCTTCCCCCGGGTCAAAACCCCCCTCCAACATCCCCATAAAGTTCTGGGGGCCTTATCGGTTTTTACCCAAAGAATTTTGGGGGGTCTAAATTAAAAATCTCAAAATCGGCCCCGCCCACACCAAACGACCCCCTCGTTGGTGTTACACCTTGGAAATTTTCCGTTAGCGTACGGGGAAAAGACTAACAAAGGGCTAACGATACGATATTTTGATAAGTAAGAAAAGTTTTTTTTGATCCCAATTTAGATTTCAAAGACATTTTAGGGAAAAAATTGTTAAGAAAAGCAAATTATAGTGTGGTGTTTCCCAAATTTTTGAGGATCGAGTTAATGAGAGTTTAATGATACTTCATAGAAGAGTTATAACGTCTCTTAGAATATTAATGAGGTGTTGAAAAGTTCCGAAGGTTATAAAGGGTTGGAATCAAACAGTCAACGAGAAGATTT
>NC_081344.1:52093926-52134481 GCF_029784015.1 Lycium ferocissimum
AACATTTCACATTATTTTAAAAAATATACAAAAATTCCATCAAACCATAATCCACCCAAGAACCTCTAACCTTGACATAAACATTCATAACACATTTTTATCTTCCAATTTCACTTACCACAATCACCATTTGCATCTTACAACTTCATTTCCTCAATTACACAATTTATAATAAAATCGCATACTTTAAGCAACAACTCAAGCAACAAATTTTTCATGCTAACTTGAACTAGAACTCTTTCATTTGCATTAAAAGGCCATTACAACACAATTGACACAATAAATAAATAAGAATTTATTCGTTCTTTTACATCACCACACCACACGGCTACACACTCCCAACACATTATCTCCATGATTTTTATTCATTTCTCCACACTACAACATTCTCAAGCATGCATAACATGAAAAGGAAGGTTGATTCTTACCTTTTTCCAATCACGCTTCTTTCTTGACTCAAGTTGCCCCTTGCAAGAATTGTTGTTTTCCTTGCTCTAATAATTATGCTATATTGAAAAGGACTCTTGAATTAGTAGAGATACTAGGAGAAATAATTTCTTTGGATCAAGATGGAAGAACTCCAATTTTTTTTCTCCTCTTCTCCTTGGCCGAATGGCATATGTGTTGCTCTTCAAATTTTTGTTTTTCTTGAAAGTTCTTGAATTATCATGAAAAATAAAAGTGGTCATCCTTTTTAAATACTTGAATTAAAAGTCCCATGGGCTTGGGCCATAGACATGGCCGACCACACACACACACACTTGGGCCTCTTCTTCATTTTTTTTTTCTGCCCCGATTACTTATGAATCATACTTTGCAATTTCCCAAAACAAATTTCCAAGATTCCAATTTTGCCTTGGCCTTCCTCCGATTCCACACTAATATTTCTCATGAACAACACACACATATCTTAATCCCAATCAACATGTGACCTTATTCCTTACAAATCGAAATTATTTCGCATTTTCCGAATATGCTAAAATACGGGATATAACAACCTCGCTCATTTGCTCCATCAAAGAAGCTCAGGAATATCACTTAGCCTTCGCAAATCATGTGCCTTCTTATTCAAATAAAAGAGAATTGTCCCTCACACATAACATTCAAGAACAATTAGGGACTCAAGATAGAAAGAAGTTACGCTCTCTCTCAGAAACAAAGTTCATGTGCCACAAAACATGTACTATAGGCTTGCCCTTGGTGTCCTACTCCACTAATCAAGCTCGTTCAGTCTAAGATCAAGTAGGACTTTATTTGGTTGTAATGTAAGCTAAGAGACTGGTAGGATTCATATGGATAGTAGTGACTACACCTCCCTAAGCACTTTAATACATACAATTTCATAATTCAAACCCCACACTTATGTTGAACAAACTTTCCTGGCTTTTAAAGTACTAGCAGCAAGTTCCCCTTTTCTTTAAGCACAAACAAAGCAAGGATCACCACTAGCAAGGAATAATTTTTTCAAGAACACATTTTTTCTTCTCTTTTTTTTTTAGTCCTTACTAGAAGATCTCTAATTTCTCTTTAAACAGTGCTCCTTTCTCTTGCTTTTTGTCCTTCTTGTAAAGTTCCACTCAAAAACCAAACCAAACCTCTAGTAGCTTTTTTTTTTAAAATAAAAAAATCTCTTAATAATAATATCAAGTGCTCACGGGAGGTTAAAGGTTCAAAAAGATAGGCAAATCAAAGCAAAAGGGTTAGACTTGTAGTGTGATTGCCAAAGAAATAAGATTACAGGCTCAACGGGGCTGACTAGGATATATACAATTAGGTGGGTCAAAAGAAATAATTGGCTCAACAAAAAAACACCTATATCACTTCCTAGACTGATCAAGACTTACAATTTCACTTTGCATACACCCGGGGCAAGTTCTAGACATCAATCACATGCACAGAACATAGCGAAAATTCTCACTCACTCATTGGCACATAATTCACTCAGGAAAGGGTTCCCCGATTTGCTCCTAGGAAAAATTGAGACAAAGTAATTATCTCTAGTACTTGTACATGAGTTGAAACGTGAGCCTAGACGTCACAAACAAGGCACTCATTGTTCTCAAGGCATAGAAAAAATTTAGGAAGAACTATCTAATTCGCATAAATGCATTGAATTTTCTACTTAAGAACCAAAATTACGTAAAAAAATTAAAAATAAAATAAAATAGAATAAAAACAAACACATATTTACATTCCCCACCCCACACTTTAAATTGTGTCATGTCTCCATGCCACTTAATTAAAAGATAAGAGGTAAGGATACTTTCCTAAATGATAAGAGGTGAGGATACTTTCCTAAATTTTTTCCTTCTCCGAGAACTTATGAACTCAACCCCTAATTCTGAACTCATTCCTTGTTTACGCTCCTGGGGGTTCTTTATGGAGCTCATTAGGCCACATGCTTCTGAAGATATATGTCAGACCCGCTCTTTTCGTTCTTTCTTGGCCTCGTTTTGAAATTGTGGTGTTCTAACGGATTATCCTCAAAACTTGTTCTGCGTTCTTTCCCAGGATCAATCCATGCATCTTCTTGAAAATCCCCAAAAATAAAAAATCCACATGATCAAGGTTAGAATAAGAAAACAAAGAAGAAAGGTCATTAGAATATTCTTCCTTTATGTTCAAGACCATTTGTTTCTCATTCTCCTCCAATGAAGATTGTAAACGTCAAATAGTGGATGGGGTTTTGAACTCTTCTTCTATTGCTTCACAATCAACCGAAGCAAGCTCATCCTTAATCATTTGAATAGAATCAGAGTCCTCTTCTAGACTAGCAACTTATCTCTCTAAATGCTCATTCTCTTGGGTAGGCTCATTCTCACATGGTGTCTCATCTATATATTCACCATCACAAAGTCGTAAGTTTTCTAACATCAGACTTACTAATTGACTCATTTGCATTGTTAGGTTCTTAATGGTACGCATCATTATGTGTAAATCTCTCTTCAACACTTTTAATGAACTAATCTCTCTTCAACACTTTTAATGAACTTACACATAAGTTCTTCTAAGCCAGCCTTCTCCTCTTGAGGTGGTTGTCTCTCTTTGCTCTCATTCCAATCATAATTAGGATATTCATTCCATTCATAGTTATATGTGCTCATATGAAACATCCTTCCTGTAAGCACTAGAAACAGAGTGACACTTTTCATAAGATGAGCCATAGGAGGAATACTTACACCTTGACAATCAAACCATTGATGATTTTGTAACACCCCGTAAAGTTGATGTTATAGCCCGTATTTCGTGCGTCCGGATATTGCGAGATAATGATGAGAAGTTAAGGACAAGACTATGTTCTGAAATAATTTTAATGCACGAGTTGTTAGTAATATTATTTATGAACATTGGAGGTATGGAAATATTGAGAAAGGCTAAGGGTAAAAAGGGAAATGTGTAAGGTGGCATCGTGGGAATAATGTGGAAGACTAGGGGTAAAATGGTAATTTCACCGAGAAGTTCAAAGAAAACTCTTGAAGGGCCAAAACTTACATAAGAGGACACTTGGTCCTCTTTATTAATTTTCAAGAAAAAGGATGGAAATGATGACAAATAAGTCATCTTTTGTTAAAAGAATTTTAAGAAAATTCAAGAAAATGGAAGAATTTTCTAGAGAAGGAAGAAAAGGGACATGAGGTCATACTTGAGGGACTAAGATGCAAATATGGAAAAGTGGTGGAATTAATATATATATGGGATGTCATCTTTTAATTCAAGAAATTGGGAGAAAGAAAGAAAGAAAGCAAGAAGAGAGGAATATAGTAGACATTCGGCCATGGCTCTCAAAATTGAGCCATGGGAAAGTGACTTAGAAAAATTATTTTCTTCCACTTTTCCTACCTAATGGAAGGCCCCTCTACAACATGGAGTAAGTGTTGAGACAAGAAGAAGGCTTTTGGTGTCATGTACCAATCCTAAACCAAGTGGGAAGTTGAAGAGAAAGGTAAGGTTTCATCTCTTTTGTGTGTTGTGGATGGTTCATACGTGTGTAGGATGAAGAAATGAATGAAATAAATGAAAATATGTGTGTTGCATGTTGTTCGAAAATATATATGTAGGGTTGGATCGAAATGATGAATTAATATTATTTAATAATTTGATTGTTGTGTGGTGGAAGGTAGTTATAGCCGTGTGTTGTGCTACATGAGTTGGCCGTGCATGTGTTGTGTTGCATGGAAAGAAATGGATAAATTTTACTTGGTCTTGTGTTGTTGTTGGAATATATAGAGATGGAGGAAATGCATGAAAATATGTAAAAAGAAGTTGTGATAACCGGATAGTAGGTGGTTGGTAAGTTATGGTAAATTGACGAAATTGGACATTTTAGTTGTCGTCGTTATGGATCGTACAATGTAGAATGAAGGTCGTCGTTGAAATTAAGATAGATAAATGATAATGAAATATATATGGTTGTTGTTGAAGTTAAAGGTTCCGGATAAAGTGGCATGTTAATTGAGTGATTGGAATGTTATGTAAATTGAATTGAATTGAATTGAATATTGAAGTGTTGCTAGAATCCTTGCGATATTGTTGTTGATAGTTTGGCCGGGTTGAATTCCGGATTGTTGTGGATTGAAATTGGCCAAGATAGATTCTTGGGGACGGTGTATTTACGGGAAAATGCGCTCACGACCCGGCCCCGTAGGCCGCGACTAGTACCGGCCCTGGCACCGAGCACTCATATACCTCGGAATCACAACGCCGGTCTATGCGTACACAATTATCAAATATAACATCACACTATTGCAGCAAACACAAATACGGATATATCAAAAACCGATAAGGCTGTGTTTCAAATCCACTTTATTACCAGAAAAATTTTGGCAGAGTTTCCTTTGTCTTTCTGATTATCCAAAAATAACCCTGCACGTAGAAAATACCAACAAAGGCCACACAGGGCCAACAGAACAACGTACACATATATATACGGGCCGACAGAGAGCATTTATGGCGGTAAACCGCCCAACACACGTATCATACAAGTCTAACCAAACCCGGCCCAGGCCACGACCCACACGCGCGTTTATCCACGGACCTCTAAACGAATGACAGAATCATATGACGGAACGAGGGCCCACGTAGTACCCTTGAATAGACAAATATGTACAACGAGAAAAGTATATACCAAAATACGGACTCGGAAATAAAGGAGCACTTCAACGACGAGAGAGGTGACCTAGGCTGGCGGATCACCAAGTGGTGCGTACGCGCCTGCGGGCATAAACGCGACCCCAGAAGAAAAGGGGTCGGTACGGAATATGTCGGAGTATGCAAAAGCGGAAACACAAATAACATAGTCATAGCCGAAGCAAGGAGTGTGAAAAATGAACGTAAAATCCGGGGAATACCGAGTGCTTGCGTGCGAAGTACAAATCATCCATAAAGAATGCAATGACCAATAAAATAATCGGAGTACTAACATGCTTAACTTCCATTTGTGCGAAACCCATTTCAGGTATATAGAAAATAAAATAATTTATGTGAGGCGACATTAAACGGTCAAAATCCGGTACCCAAAATCGCTTATCATATTACATACGCACACAGGATGCGCGGCCGAACCCGGAACCAGCGATATCACATATACACGCGTACACGTACCGCGGCCAAGTATCCGGTGGTCAATATCACACATACCGCGGTCAAGTATCCGGCGGTCAATAACACGCGGTGGTATCAGCATG
Organism: Lycium ferocissimum; assembly: GCF_029784015.1. Lineage (NCBI taxonomy): Eukaryota > Viridiplantae > Streptophyta > Magnoliopsida > Solanales > Solanaceae > Lycium > Lycium ferocissimum. The sequence goes on from NC_081344.1 coordinate 52,099,611, forward strand.
CTCGACACGCGTCACCGCGGTCAGTATCCGGCGGTCAATAACACGCATACCGCGATCAAGTATCTAGCGGCAACTATCACATGCAAATGAGCAATTAAACAATTAAGTTATCTTCTAAAATCCGATAACCAAATACATTTACTAACATCGACAAGTGTGAGACAAGTGCCGGACTCGGCGGAATTAGTGTACAAAAATTACAACTTTAAAATCGTTCTTATGTCAAAATGTATTATCAAACTCAATGAAATAGTTAAAATAATTATCTTATAATAGTCGGAGCAATGGTCAAAAGTTCTCTTTTCAAAATCACACAAATACACCAAACAGGGCGACATAGAGAGGTCTCGGAATGCGTGGGCCCCACCTCGGTCAAATTGAGGCGGCGTACCCTCGAACTATGGTCGTTAGGCCTTACAAGGTCATACACATAGGATTTTAGGCCCTTGATATCATTTGGGCAAGCTACGGATGTTTAAGCGTCGATTGACAAAAGACATTTTTAATTCATTACTACGAATGAAGAAGGGGTAAATTTGGATGTAGATTCCAAAAAGTGAGTAGTCCACGAGATCCGAATTCAAGCCTATTACATCTAGGGCATGCCAAGAGAGAGGAAGGGTGGAGCTTTACATACCTTGATGGTAAACTTAAACTTGTCAAAACTCAATTCCGTTTCCTCGAAATCTGCGTTTGGTCCGTTTGCCAATTGTCACTTGTAAGCTTTAAGGCTAAAATTTGGAAGTAATGCTTGCTTATGGAAATTCCGACGGCACTTCTCCTATAAATATAACATCCCCGAGGATTCAACTCGGCCAATTCAACATAACACAATACCAACGACAACAATCACCAACAACGAACGTCCAATTAAAACACATTCTAAGCATCAATAACACTTCTACTACATAAGTTGTCAACATTCATAATCTTCAATGCAATCACTTACGTACAATTTAACATTATCATTTATTCATCCAAATACTAATCCGAACTCGTTCAACGACATTCAAAAGCATTCTAATCAAGTCACATAAACGTTCAAACAATCCAACAACTACTCCAATTGGCCGAGAACTACTCTAAACTTAATACAACATCCATAACACATTTTTAACTTCCAAATTCATTCTTTTCATCAACCATCCACATATTTACCATGTCATTTCCATAGGTACAACATTTACATAAAAAGCACATTAAAGTGCCAAACGCCTCAAATCATTTACAATCTTGAACTTAGTTCATAAAACTCTCATTTAAAGCATGACATTAAATGTAACGGCGACAATCAAACTACTACATAAAATTATTACATTCTTGTCACACATAATGACCCATTTTCGGCCACACCATACACACACACGCCATATTAATGATTCTCTTCCATTTCATCACACTACACAACCAAACATGCTAGGATAGAATTGTTCTACACTTCCAACACAACATACATATATACGGCCACACCCCCATACGCACACGGCCTCAACTTTCTACACACATATTTCATGATTTTCATCCATTTTAGCATACTACAACATACACACATCATTCATGACACATAAAACAAGCTTAATTCTTACCTTTCTTCTTCAACTTCCAACTTGCTTAGGGTTGTCAAATGTTGAAAACGAATGGTCTATCGCCCCCAAACAACGACTCCACGTCGATGAGGACCCTTGATTAGTGGTTTTACTAGGATGAAATAATTTTGGAAGGGCTAATTGTTGGTCTTGAAATTTTTCCATCTATGGCCGAATAGGGTGGTCTTTTTCACCTTCTTGTTCTTTTTTTTTTTCTAAGTATTGAAAATGAGAAGATGACTAAGTGGTCATCTTTTGTATATACATATATACCACCAAGTGTCCCATGGGTTGGACTAATTAAATTGTGCCAAACCATGTGTGGGACCTACATGACCTCATGGATGATCTCATAGATTTTTCTTGAATTTTCATCTTTCCAAAATTCCTTTTAAGTCCCCATTTTTCCAAATTCCAATTTCGCCACTAGCCTTTCTCGATATTTCCACGAAGCCATTTTGTGAATTTCCACTTTTACCCCTAACCTTTCTTAATATTTCCGCATTAATACTTTCATATCCAACTCATAAGTTTAACAAGATCAATATGTAGCATTGCCCTTGTCTCGTCGCAACGATTTCAAACTATCCGAATGTGCGAACTCACGGGATATAACAAATGCTGCCAAAATTTCGGCAGACAAAGTGTTGCTTTAAAGAATCAACTCCTAAATGCCCTAATTAATGTTTGGTAAATGTGACCAAATGTAGATTTTGGAGAAGTTGAAACTTGAATTTGGAGGAGCGGAAAAAGCGGAAAAAGGTATGTAAGGCTTACCTCTTCTTTCTTTGGCATGTCTTAGATGTAATAGGCTTGAATACGTGTCTCGGGACCACTACTAATTCTACAATCCGAGCTTGAATTTGACTACTATTCATTCGGTAAGTTGAATTAAATGCTTATGAATAGTTGAAAGAATTGTCTAAACATCTGTCCTAGAGCTTACATGAATAGGGTCCGTTTACCCTAAAACTCTCATAAGTCATGTCGCTGAACGTTTTATACGTAAATTGTGTACGCCGCCTCATTTGACTCGAGGTGGGCCCACTATTCCCGAATTCCTCCTATTGTCCCATTAGGGCTTATTTCCGTACTATGGTTAATGGGAGTTCCCTGGTTATCATTCCGACTACCAAACAATATTTGTTCTAACTAAACCGTTGACCCCAAGGCATGATTTTCCTTCTAAAAGTTTACAAATATTTTCCAAAATATTCATTTTTCTCCAAAAACCAAGTTTTACAATATTGAAAGTCTTAATGACTAAAACGACGACTATGGTTCTATGATGATAATGATAATGCCAGATATGAGAAAAGTATATGACGAATATGTCAAGGATATGTTCTTACTACGAATATGACGATATGAAATGTTAAGCTATTTTTGGATAATGACTATTTTCAAAGGTTTTAAAGTAAACGAAATGATGCCTTATGATTGCGTTATATGTTTTTTTTTCATGAAGTTATTCTCGAATTGATAGTCTCGCCTTATATAAATTGTTCCTTCATGCGAGACAAAGCGCCCATAGTTATTCCATATTGCGATCGGAGGTTATCGACCTTACGTCGCTCCGATAGAGTCATAGCTTTTCTTTGGGCTCCCTTTACTATGCTATGATATATGTATATGTATATATGGGGAAGATGGGAGCAGGGCAGAGCGCTATAGACGGCGGGTTATACACGGTACGTGTATCCGTGCTGACGGATATCATCCGGACGCGGGATGCCGGACGCGGGATATATATATATATATATATATATGGTTAAATGGATCGGCTACCGACGCCTCGCAATACTACATGCTCTATTTTCTATATATGAAAAGAAATATTTTTCAAGGAAAAGATAAGCATGCATGGCATCCGCCCCCGTGGGCACTTATATGCACGAAGTTACTCGTTATCTATGAAATGTTTTATGTTTCCATGCAGATATTGTTCATATGTACAGGTTATTCCTTTATCTCATGATATGATATCCCGTTATTGTTCATGCTTACATCTCTTACTATGTTGCTATCCCGCTTACATACGCTCGGTACATAGCTAAATACCGACCTCTATTCATTTGCGTTTGTGCATCGGGAACCGACTAGTGACGAAGCTAGCATAAGAAGATGTCCGGCGAGGTTGGTAGCTCCACTTGTCTGCTGGAGCTTTGCCGAGTCGGAGCATATGTGTGCCATGATGTTTTGTTCGGAGTTAGAGACTTTGCGAACGAGTCGTGGGTATTGGGTTGTCATGTGTGTAAGCGGCTCCCGATGGTCGATATGTTATTATGTTTCGTGTCACGAGTCTTATATGATGTCGATTCTATTTATGGAAAAAAAAATTCTATGTATTCATTTCTTACTAATTCATAAGTTCATATGTAATAAGAGTTAAGCCGGGTTCGCTACAAGCTCCGAATACGAAATTGGTGCCGTACCATCACACCCTAGTAAGACCGAAAAGTGACGGTTAGACTTAGGTGTGGATGTGTAAAAATCTAGTGTTAAGATGTTATTTTATCTGTATGAATTCATTCTTGATGAATTTGGGTGGAAGATGGTCATTTTGAAGTCAAACCAATAATTGAAATTCTTAAGGGCTCTTAAATTCGCCTAAGTTTTGGTAAGTCTGTCTTCTGGGCGATTTTCATGAAAAAATGTTGAGAATTTGGAAAATTTTCCTTGATAAAAGTTGTATATCTTTGAAATATCTTTCCAACGGTAGGTTTCCCAGCTTCAACGGATCTCGTGCTAGGAGTTATGTCCATTTCTTGAAGGGCGCAAAAGCTGAAAATTTCGCCCAATATATGCCTAGAAAGTACGGGACGTCCTTTAAAGTACGGGACGTCCTTTAAAGTATAGGACATCCTTTTAGGTCATCCTTCTTCCATTCCTCACTGTTTTTGGCAGCCAAAGTACGGGACGTACTTTATAGCGGTACTTTCACCATTTTTGGCAGAAAATTTGGTTTAAAATGGGTATAGTCTTATTTTGTTCCCATTTTTTTTTCATTCTCCCAAACCCTAAGGACGAAATTCTCCTCTCCCAATCTCAAGATACTCTAAGGTAAGCCATTCCAAGTTAATTTTAACATGTACCCATGATTGGTAATCAAGAATTCATTATTCCCAACCTAGGGTTTTCTGATCAAGATTCTAGCTATGTTCATGAAAACCCTAGTTTTCGAAATTCCAAGAAAACTTCAAGAAACTATTCATGTTCTAATCTTTCTCATCTAAAACCATTGTAGTGTGATTATTGAACCTTGGAAAGTGCGTTTGAGAGAGATTTGAGGTGTGTCTAGATTTTTCCAAAAATCTTTCTTGAAGTATGTCTATGTTCCAAAAATCATCTTTTCAACAATGTCTACTTGTGAAGTACGTTTATATTGTGAAAGCATGGATTGTATTTGAGAATCCTTTCTCGATTTTTTGTATAAGTTATAACTCTTGTTTGGTGGAATTTATTCTGGAATTAAAGATGATTTCTTTTAGACAAGGTCATGCGTGTGTAGGATCAAGCCCGCATCGAACCTTATACGAACTATACTACTTTGTGAAATTCGCTTTTCCCATTATTTGATGATTGAACTTATTCTTCTAAAGGTTGGACCTTAAACTTGTTTTGTTGTTGAATGGGTTTCTTGAACTTGAAATTGAATAAGAGATTTGAATAAGATTCTAAATCGGTTATGACTTGAAATGCCTCTATTTTGAGATGATGACTTTAGAAGTAAGATTTGGCTCTAAGCCATGATTGATGATTCGGTAATATGCCATGATTTGTATTTGTTGGTGTTTGGGCCTGTATGGGCAAGCTTTTCTAATCCAGAGGACGATTAGCCGTTATGGATCCTAACGTATCGATATGAGTATTACTGTGTCAGTCCAGAGGATGATTAGTCGTTATGGATCCTAACGTATCGATACGAGTATTGTTGTGTCAGTCCAGAGGACGATTGACCTTTGTTGCTTCCTAGCCCGGAGTATCTATTGCTGTGTCAGTCCAGAGAACGATTGACCTCCGAGGTATGTCGCCCGGTGCATCTGTTGTTGTGCCAGTCCAGAGGACGATTAGCCTCCATGTCTTCTTAGCCGGAGTGTTGAGTGATTGATATTTTGTTGCCTGTGAGTGGCTTGTGGTGATATTGAATTCATAAGTGAAATACGTGGCATGGTAAATGGTAAGGAGTTAAGTTAATGTGTCCTTCGTTGTTGGATTCTCTGATGACTCTTTAATGTTGCTGACTTACTTTATTCCTGGGTTTGAACTGTTATTTTCATTGATATCATTGCATTGATTTTATTCATCGTATCTTGTTTTGTTAACTATTGTCCCTTAGACACTCACTGAGTACCCAGTACTCAGGCATACCATTGTTGTTTTTGATGGTATGTTAGGTATCATTGAGGAGCAGGTTCATGATACGCCTACGACTTAAGAGAACTTGCTGCTTTCGAGACTATTCGGTGAGCCCACATGATTGTTCGTGGGGCACCATTCTATCTTTACTTTTCGTATTTCAGTTTCGGGCTACGTCCCGATGTTTTTAGACAGTCTTTATTATCTTAGAAGCTCCATAGACAGTTGTTAGATTGTGGGTAGTGTGTTGGATTCTTGTGTGACTCGTTGGGCATTTTGCCATGTTTATTTACTAAGTTTCTGATTTGACTTCCGCTGGATTATCTCAAAGTGTGATCGTTCTTTTATTCAATTTATTAATGACTGGTTTTCGTATTTACTAAAAGATTATCGAAAGAGATTAGATGTTTATTGATTTTATAAGGTGCTTCCGGTGTTCTTCATAGCATCGGATGCCTGTTACGCCTAGGGTGAGTTTTGGGGCGTAACAAATTTCCCCTACCCTACATTTGAAACAGATTATAGATTTTTTATAAGATTCAACTGCTAACTCTGCAATTGTTTTTTGTGGCTGATTGTGCTCTATCTTTAAGCACTTCAAGTTCGATCCTCAAGAATGTTTTCGTCAAGCTTTCCTCCCTAGAATATGTCAGGAACTATAAAAGAAATCTTGAAGACAAGTGAAATAAATAAAACAAACAAAAGAATTTAAAATTACTACTAAAAAAAAAAAACTATTGACTTTTAAAAAAAAAATTATTTACATCGAATTTTTTTAAAAAAAATATATAATAAAAGCATGAATTAATACACAAGATTCTATCTAAATATTATTTGTTGCCAATCCCCGGCAACGACGCTAAAATTTGACGAGCGCAAAACACAGTATAAATTAAGCGCTTCGCTAGTTAAAGATAGTATAGTTTAAGATCGTCTTCACAGGGATTGGTACAAATAATTACTCAAACAGAACCTTGGTCAGTATTATCCAGGAAATAAAAACTTGAGTTTGTTGTGGTTATAAACAACGATTATGACTATAGCGTAATTAAAGACAATTGACAACGAAAGCAAATGTTACTATTAATATGAGAAGTAAGGGTAGTAGACAAGACAAATGCAAGATTTTAGCAATTAGCTTCGATTCGTTTTATCATTCTCCTCTAAGTTTTATTGAGTCTCTCGAATTCAATAAGTAAGTAGTTTAATCTAGAATCTAATAAACATCTTCCAATTATTTATACAGATTTCACAAATTAAACTAATGCAAGCCCTGAGAATGTTAAATATTATGGATAGAAATAGATCTTCAGACGACTTTTCACGAATATCGTCAGCTTATAATCCAAGATAAATTATTCAAGAGTCTTTTTCGATTACTCAATAAATCATTCAATCATGAGCTAAATCAAATTTATATTAAGATAATTCATAAAATAGTTTCTCTTCCGATTAAAGCATCCACAAATATCTCAATAATCAAATAAAACTACTATCCATGAGTTCAAGACTGATGAAAAGCCTGTGAACATATGCAAGAAAACATTAAGGGTTTAGTCTCAACGAAAACGTCTCTCGAATATTTTCTTCTCTTGGTTCAACTAATAGTTCAAGAAGCTCTTTCAATTACTTAGAAGAATCACCAATTAAAACCAAACAAAAAAATGCAAAGATATTCACCAAACTATTCCTCTTTCGATTAAATAAAATAGTAGTTAACTCTGCAATTCAATTCAAAACCCTGTTAACGAATTCAAGCAATAAAACAAGAATCGAATCTAAAAACATCAATCAATACATCATGTCTTGTCAAAACCCTATAAGAAAACTACTCCATAATAGAATAAATGCACATAGAAGAAATAGAAGTAGAAAACATTACAACCGATGATTGATCCAAACTTCCGTATTGAATCGAATCGTGATGAAAGTAACGAATTCGGCCGTCAAATCCTTTTCTACGCGCCTCCAATCCCTCCTAGGTCAAAAGTTCCTTCAAAAACGTGTGTTTTAGATATTTAAAACCTCTAAAAATAAGCCCGGACTGAAATACCCTTAAAAAAATCGGAATGAACGGAGCACTGCCGCGACGCGGGCCGCCCCGCCCTGTGTGTCGCGGCAATGAGAATTTTCAGAAGTTCAATTCTTTGCTGCTTCACGTAGGTTCCATCATTTGCTGCCAAATTTAATTTTTACATCCAAAGTGACATATGCCTAACGTCTCCTTTAAGGTGCTTGCTTAAATTCTATTTAGCTCTCCAATGTTTCTTAGATGTGGTCTCTCAAAATTCCTCTTATTTACTCCATCATTACCTCATAATGAGCCTCATCATAAACTCCCACTACATCATCATAATACTTTAATCGATCAATTGAAATTCCCATAAGCACAACGAGTTGTCATAATATTTCTTCTCCAACGTACTTTGCTCCCAATTTCATTCTCGACATACTTGGTTTTTGTCCTTGGACTCGATTTCTGTTCTCGAACCTCTACTCAGACTTCAGAGTTTCAAATTATCCGATTTAACTTCAAAAATACTCAAAAGCTCGAAAATATGTTCTACACACAAAACACACATAATAAGCATAAAATACTCACGTTTAAGCTCAAACACGATTAAAGTGTAGAAAATAAAAGGCGAAATGTAGCTAAAAATCTGTGTTTCTAGACTACCATCAATATCACAAATCTGACGGAATAATTTTCCCTCGGCATATCACTCCAAACCAAACTGATCTAGAATGATCACATCGAGCCACAACTGCGTGAATCATATCCATGGATGATCACAGAAGTATTAATATCAAATGCATTTCAGATATAACCATGAATTGTGCATGAATACACAGCTAGCTTGATTATCACAAGTTTGCGGGTTTAATGGAGTGATGTGCACAAACAGGAAAAACAAGTCAAATAGCTATCAGTTAATACCCACATGATTTGGCATTCTCATAGTACAATCCATAACTACATGATTACGTTATTACCTATACATGGCACCAGTACTCGTATCAATGCTCACCATATCATGGGTATGAGACCCTCTTCTTTCTTCCTTACCCATTACTATTATCATTATTGTTATTATCTTATCGAAAAAGTCCCTCAAACAAAGTCTAGGAAGTCTTAACATACCTCCAAGACTAGCAATTAAAATCACAATAGAGTCTTTCCCTTCCAAAGTGCCTCAGGACACTCTCAATCTATCAAATACATGATGTACGTAAGTAAATGAGTTCGCAGACACTCATATTACTATATTAATACTCCAGACCCAAAAGTCAAACTAGAGGCCGAAAGGGAAAAATTGGAATTTTATTTAAAAATCGATTGACCCATCACTTATAGAATCTAAATCCAGAAAATGATCTCAATCTAACCTCAAATCGACCTCCCAATCGAAGAATTACATATTCTTAACTTTAGCGCTTAAAGCCCCAATTTCTTCAACTAATTCTTGGATAAAAACGCTAAATAAATGATAGAATCATGGACGAATACCAAAATAAAGGTTATAAGCTAACCCCCTGTCTAAAACGAGAAGAACGCCGCAAAAATTGCCTAATTTGGAGCTTTAGAACTCTCAAAAATCGTTTTGAATGAATGATGTGAAGTCAGAATTTAATACCCGAAATGGCTGCATTTGGGAACCCATAGCCGCATTTGTAGACCATGGTCGTATTTGCGAACAATAGCCACTTTTACGATTGCACCAGCAACAACAACAACCCGCCAATATAAAATGGTCATAACTCTCTCATATGACCTCGTAATTCGATGATTCTCGTTGCTCCGATTCCGAAATTACGATATAGATCTAATGGTCCAATCAAAACACAATTTAGAGCTCATTTGCTTAATGTGTCATCATTTATGCTTAAATATACGACGTCAAAACATTAAATACGAGCGCGACACAATCCAAATCCATCCAAAACTCATTGAAATCTAGTCAACACTTGCGAACAAGTCCAAAATCATCATATGAACCTGCTTGAATGCTCGAAACCTTGATACGAGATCATTTAGTCAAAATATTAACTTCCAATTCTAGTAGAATGCAACTCAAGTGTCTGAATCAGTCTTGAGCCCTCAGAATTTGTCCAAACCATCCAACTAAGTCATAAATCACGTTTGGGACCTAACGAAACTTTCAAAACTCCGATCGAGTTCGTTAACCTCCGCTATTGACTTTGGTCAAATCTTTCCATTTCTTTAACTGAAGAACTTTCAAAATTAGATTTTCTTCTCCAATACTCATCTGATTGCCTCGGAATCATGCCACCAATTCTCGCAAGTCAAAAACACCCTTTTAAAGCTATAGGAAGGGCCATTTAGGGAAAAAGAATCATAATTCTCGAAACGAATGAACGAGTCGTTACATTCATGAAGCAAGTCAGGAGTGTTTTTGATGGAGGCCAATGACTCAAGACATTTAGGAAATATGTGTTTTTCCTTCGAAAAAGAATACTCCTACTACATTATGTGAGGACAATGTTGCTTGTAAGCTCAACTAAAGTGAGCATACATCAAAGAAACCATATTTCACCAAAATTCTTTTTCAACCATGAACTCCAATAGAATAGTGTTGTAGATGTCCAACAAGTTCGTTCCACTAATGATTTGGCTGATACTAAAGCCTTGCCAACATCAACATTTGAAAGCTAGTATACAAGATCGGAATGCATTTTCTCTGAGAAATAAAGTGGTCGTTTCGTTAGAGGGAGTAAAATACGTGTTGCGCTCTTTTTTCCTTAGCTAAAGTTTTGTCCATTGGGTTTTCCTAGCAAGATTTTTAATGAGACAACTAGCAATGCATGTTTTCGGATATGCGTACTCTTTCCCCTTCGTTAGAATTTTTCCACAAGATTTTATCTTGTAAGGTTTTGATGAGACACATTATCTAATAATGTACATTCAAGGGTGAATGTTGTAAATAATATTATTAGTGAACTTGGACAACAAAATTTAGTTGGAGCTAGAGGTGGCAAAATGGGTTAAAAATATGGTTATCCGCCCGATCTAACCCATTTTAAATGGGTTGGATACCCTATCCATTTAATATGGGTCCACTATGAGTCAACCCATATTATCCACTTAAAATATGGGTAAATTAATGGGTAAAATGGATAAAACCCACAACATATAGAGTGTGTTTGGTATGAAGGAAATGTTTCCAATTTTCCGTATGTTTGGTTGGTCAAAATGTTTTGGAAAATATTTTCTCTAGAAAACGAGTTCCTTAACCACCCCTCCTACCCTTCCTACCCCCCACCACCTGCCTCTTCCCCACTTCCACCTATAACATGACCACTCCCCTGTCCCACTGTCTACTGCCTAACCCTTACCTCTCACCTCCCTACCACCACCCCTATCTCTCAACTTTGCAAAACTAGACATTTTGTGAAAGTAGTAACTTTCAAAAATAGCAACTTTGCAAAAGTAATCACATTACAAAGTAGCCGCTTTTTCAAAATATTACTTGCGAAAAGTAGCTACTTTTCAAAAATAGTCGTTTTGCAAAAGTATTCACTTAAGAAAATAGTCACTTTTAGAAAATAGCCACTTTGTGAAAGTAGACACTTTTTAAAAATAGTCACTTTTTGAAAGTAGTCAATTTTCATAAATAGTCATTTTGTGAAAGTAGTTACTTTAAAAACTAACTGCTTTGCAAAAGTAGCCATTTTTTAAAATAGCTTCTTTGTGAAAGTATTAAAATAACCATTTTTGAAATGTGCCATCTCCAAGATAGTGGTCAATTTTGTAAAGTAGCCATTTTTTTAAAGTGACACAAAAATGGCTACTTTTGTAAAGTGGCCATTTTTTGAAAAATGACAAAAAAGTTGCTTATTTTTGCAAATTTGCATTTTCGGTTGTTTTCCAAGAAATAATTTTTTGCAAAAATAACCATTTTTGTGTCACTTTATAAAAATGGTCAATTTACAAAAATAGCCATTTTTTGTCACTTTTAAAAAATGGCTAGTTTACAAACATAGTCACTTTTTGGGGTTGTCTTCAAAGTACAAAGTAGTCATATATGAAATAGACGCTTTGGGAGGGGGGGGTGGGTGAGGGTTGGGTTGAGCGGTGGTGTGGGATAAGATGGAATTGGGGGGTGGAGTAGAGCGAAGATGCAAGGCGTTCGAGGGTGATCGTTGGGTGGGGATTTGGTTGGGGAGTGAGTGGTGGGGGGTGGGGTTGGGTGGATATTTTCCAAAAAGATTTTTTTTGAGGTCGTGTCGTTGAAAAGGTTCAAAGTTCTATTCTTCCCACAAATGTTGAGGTGCAACTATGTACTAGGATTGGATTTGTGGACAAAATGGTAAATTAATCTTCTCCATATTGGCTACATGAAGCCAACATCTTTGAAGTAGCTTTGGATAATATGGATATCCATATTATCCGATCGGTAACCCATTTTTTAACCGTGTTAAATATGGGCGGGGCGGAGTAATCGATCCGTTTTTTGTCAACCCATTTTCGACCCGACCCATATCCGACTCGACCCACCCGTTTGCCACCCCTAGTTGGAGCCAATGTAACTAAGAACCGACCTAGTTTCTAATAGTTAGGTTCTAACTAGTTACTTGGGATCAAGTTTTTTTCTTCCTATAAACAGGAAGGTTCTCTTACCATTTGTAACACCAAAAAAAGTGGTAATACAATCTTTCTCTCCCCTTTACAAAGTTATAAGTTTGCTTCTATTATTTATCTACAATTAAATAATTTTATAACACAATATATTTTTTTTTTTTTGCAAAAAACAATTATTGCAAGTGCAAAAACTCCAAAAGCTTGCACCAAAACCATCTTGTTTTAGTCTGGATTTGCAAAATCCAGCATTGGAATTGTCACCATTTTTAAAGCAAAAATAAAATAAAATTGTCACCATTAAAGTTCAAAAGGAACAAAAATATGGTCGCGACATATTAGGCTTAGTACAAATTGTGCCCCCCACAAAAAAAAAAAAAAAAAAAAAAAAAAAAAGTCTAGTACAAGGATGAGTGTGAAACAGTAATAAGAAGAAGATTCAAATGTAGAACGAAGTGGGGGATGGTAACAAGTTGTCGATGAAATTGTAATAAAAGAGAGACGCGTTTCCCCCCATTAGGCATTCGAAAATCTTGTAAAATATCATGGAGAAAACCCTTGCCTATAAGCAAAGCCACCCCTCATAAAGTCATAATCCCCCACATGTTGAAATAAGTATGTTAATGGACCCTTTTAGGACCATCCAATGATATTTTGGTCAGTGCCAATAATTTACCTTCTTTTTTCAACTTTTAATCGCTATTCTGAGTGGACCCATTTTGTTTTTGGTTTAAAGAATTGGTCGGTGTTTGCGTCTTTCAGTGCGTTTCTTAGTGTAATAAAGATTTGGTTCCTGTTTCCTATCTTGACGGATGCTCTACTTACTTTATTAAGGTTGATGATTCTGAGGAATGTTGTTGTTGTTGTCCGATTGCTTACTGTGCTTGAGCATCTGTGTGTTATATGTCTGTAATTGGTGGCCAATAAGGTCTTTACTGTTGATTAGCTCGAGCTTTTCCTTTTGCTAAAACATTATCTGTGAATTGCATGTTACTTTTTGCTATGTCATACTCATGTCCTGCTAATTCTTCAATAATACTTTTTTTTAGATATCAAAGTAAGGTTACCAAGTTTGTAGGATAAAAAAACTTGTTTGTTATGGTTGTTAGATAAACTAAATGAACGCTTGCTGATAGAAATTGGTTATTGTAAGGTATTGAGCATGATCATGTAGTGTAACCCCATAAGCTCGTCTTAGGGTCAAATGTATGAGAATCTATAAACTATTTTGTGTATAAAACTACGTTTGGTTTGTTTATTTCTTTTGGTGAATTACATTTTCTCTGCTTTTGGTTTCCACTTCTGTACATATTAAGCATAATAGAAAAGGTGGATCACGTCAATGAACTCGAAACAAGGTCCAACTTCTTGATTTTTATCTTTCTTAAGTGGATGGGTGGGTTTAACTGGTCCGGTGAGATGATATTAACTTGTTAGGGGAACGACATGAATTTAGGAGTATGAAGTTTGTGACTTGGATGACAGAATGCAGGTTTGGTGATTCATGCCATGTCGGATATGCGGGAAGATGGGGGCTTTGCCTCCTCGTTCCGTTTTGCCTGTGCATGATGCTCATGAATGACTTATCTTAAATTGGATTTTCTTTTCTCTAACTGGATGTTATAACCAAAGATCTGATGTTAGAGCTTGCTTACACTAAGTATACCATCAGTGGATTGTGATTTGGCTCTTGAGTTGCTCTTCTCTCTTGTGGATATGTTTCTTAGTGTCCTCTTTGGCAATCCAATGGATAGATGTTAACATTTATTCACTTTTAGAACTCAATAATTTGGGGATGCTAGTATTTCTTTGATCATTTTATCCTTTGGTTGATGATGCAATATACATGTGGTGGCTGCTGGCAAGAGATTCTTGTAGTTTTCAATCATTTTTGCTTTGATACATTTAGATCCAATGAACATAGCAGTTAACATCTTCATCAAAAAATGAACATAGCAGTTAACATGTCAGTGAGTCAAGTATAATTTTTCCCCCTTGAATTTGAGTATCTGACTTGTCTTTATGTTTAAGCAGCTTCAATTTTATTTTATGGAGCTAGAGATAATTCAAATCTTAGTATGAAAGGAATCTGAACTTCTCTCCTGTTAGACTCACCTGTCACCATGTCATCTTTTCTTGAGTAGTTGCACTAATAGTTATAAACCTTGTTCCTATTCCTTCTTTCTGCAGGCTGTCAATTCTTTTTATGGAGAGTTTGATATATCTTCTTCTATAAGCTAAGAATCGGTGGTATCTGGTTCTCAAAATGAATGGCTACAACTTGTTGGATCATACTCTTCGGAATATAATTTGCTCTATCAATCCCTTGGAGGAGGATTGGTCTAGGCGATTTCAACTCATTCATGAACTTCGAGCTGTGGTTGAAAGCATTGAAAGCCTAAGAGGTAAATTAAAGTGGTGATGCTTTATACTTCCTTATTCAGTGGAACTTTGATGGTTAGGGTACTTGTTTGTCACTTGTAGAGATGAGCTTTCTTGATTTTCCAATCAATTAAATTATGATGTACAATATTGTGGGTTGGCATATAGGGGTGTTTCTATGTACTGGACGGTGTTTCCTTGTAAATTAATAGCTCATCCGCACACCCTTTTTTGATTTTTGAATTAGAAATGGTTCTTCTCAGACCATATTTGCAAGTTTAAGATTATTTCAATAGGATGAACAACTCTATTTAGTCTTCTAAATTTCTTCTTACCTGTTGCTAATTTGGTGAAGTTCTGAGTTCCTCTTCTGGATTTACCCTTCTTTGGGTCATCTATAAAGGTGAAGACTTATATATTGTTTCGGTTGACAAGTGCATAGTTTACCATTCTCAGCCTCTACTCTTTGACCAGGGGCAACTGTGGAGCCATATGGATCTTTTGTATCAAATCTTTTTACAAGATGGGGAGATGTTGATATTTCCATAGAGTTGCCCAATGGATCATATATCTCATCTGCTGGGAAGAAGCACAAACTAACTCTATTAGGGGATGTACTAAAAGCTTTGAGAGCAAAAGGTATGATCACGTGATTAATGCCCTTTGATTTGCTTAAACTGATTTCTTTATTGCTAACATCTTTATTATGAAAATTCTCCATTAGTAACAAGGATCAATGGTCAAACAGTTTGAAAATTTCTCGATGAAAATTAAATATGCTCATAGCATTTGGTGGCCTGGAAATACTTTTACGGTTGCTGAAATAGAAGATAAATCATAGGAAGTTCTCTTTGGTGAACGGTAAAGTGCTTGGAACTGTTAAATAAAGGAAAGCTGCTGCAGTGTTATTGAAAATGAACTGAGAGAATGATAACCAGTGATTCTGAGGCCTTCTATTCAGATAACAATTTTAGTTAGTTAGCAACTCCTGAAGGAAAATTCCAGTGCTGCCTGAAACTGGGTATCAATTTGTGGCTCTCTTTTCTCAAAATGAGTACTAACTGAAAATCAAATAGCTTTGTAAATAGAATATTTTTTTTAATGACATGGGAACCCGCAGCCGCTACCCTTTTGGGTGCGCACAGGGTAAACCCAGCTCCTGGGCTATTGTAATTTCATCTTATGGATGGTACTGTTGGCATTGTTGGAGAAAAGCCATAGAAATCTTCACTCTTGTTTGTTTCCTGATTTCAAGAGTTTAGTGGTCTCATTCATTGCTAGCACTACTTCACAGGTGACTGCCGAAAGCTGCAATTTATTACCAATGCAAGAGTTCCAATCTTGAAGTTTCAGGGCAATTACAATATTTCTTGTGATATATCAATTAATAATTTGATTGGCCAAATGAAGTCCAAGATATTATACTGGATTAGCATGATTGATGGACGATTTCGTGATATGGTTTTACTGGTATGTGCTCATAACATAGACACAATTAGGCTATCTTTGAATAATGTAACTCAGTTTGATGATTTCTCCTGTGTGCAGGTAAAAGAATGGGCTAAGGCACATAATATCAATGATTCGAAAACTGGAACTTTGAACTCGTATACTCTCAGCTTGTTAGTTGTCTTCCACTTTCAGGTAATTTTCTGTTGCATTAGTTTTAGTAAGTCAGTATCTAGTCTCGCATCCCTAAAGTATGGGTCCTGTTGCTTATAGGGTAATAAAACTCTACCAATCCCCCCCCCCCCCCGCAAAAAAAAAAAAAAGAAAGAAAGAAAAGAAAAGAAAAAAGGGTAATAAAACTCTGGATTTCACAGTACAGACTTGCATTTCATCTAAAGCAAATACATGATATGTAGATCCTTTTTTACCAAGAAAATAGGAGAAGCAAAAAAGGGAAAAAGAGGCGAGCTTTTTATATAGCTTTATCATTATTACCTATTAAATTTTTATAATTAAAAAAAATTAAAGAAGCATGAAGAAAAGTTATTATAAAAAGAAGCGAAAGTATTGGGAAGAAGAGAATAGAAAAGAAGTGGACTTCCAATAAAAAGTAGAGACTGAGGAAATACCAGTTGGAGATGGGTGATTTTCAGGGAAAACTTTTCAGCAGAGTCACCCCCATCAAATGATCAGCTCATAAGTAAGTGAATATTAAAATAAGAAAGATAGCCGTGGAAAGAAAACAAAGGGTAGATAATGTTTTCTGGACCTTCTAATTTTCAACCATGGTCGGTACCAACTTATCTAGACTTGATGCTTTACAGTGTTGTTGGTCATGCTCCTTTTTTAAGACTCTTGCAGTTCTATTAAAATTTCTCTTATCTCATTTGTAAATGAACTTTTTTCCGTCTGGTCTTAGCTAGCCTACTGATTTTTGCAGACATGTGTACCTGCAATTTTACCACCTCTTAAAGAAATATATCCAGGAAATATGGCTGATGATCTTACAGGTACTTAAATGATTGTTTGTTATTGATGTTTGAACATGCTGATCCATCTTTCTGTGTCAAATTTATTGTTATGTTGTTGGGGCGTGAGCTCTTCACTTCTGATAACTATATAGTGGTTTTCTGTCCAAGGAAATCAGGTGGCATTTGTTTGTGGAATTTCTGTTATTCCAAAAGTTGCAAGATTTGTTTCCACTAATGTCTTTGTCTAGAAGTTTTTGCAATTTCTTTTCTTCCAAAAACCTGTTTTAGGAGAAGTGGTTGTGGGTTGTTTTTCGGGAAAAAAGTTCGTCCTACTCACAAAGCGCTCACAAATCCTCAAAAAGATTGTAACTAGTCAGCCACATTTTGTTTTTTTACAAACTTTTTTCCAAAAAAAACTCCTTCCGGAATTTGTTCCAATGGTTTCGTTAAATTCAAAGATACTGACTGAATTTTTTTGTCAATCAAGTATACACCTCTTTAGCTGAAATAGATTAAGAATGGCAATAATTAGGGTAATTACAAGGGTAAAGATGCTAAGTGAAATCTTTCATCAATTTTAGTATACAACTCTTCATCCGAGATATATTAAGAATTAAAATAATCAGTAGCTGGAAGGAGATGAGAGGAGGGGGAAGGGCAAAACAAAAATGTGAGGGGTTTAAAGAGTTTGAAGTACTTATCAACTATGAATCACAAGAGAAGCAGAGGCAAGGAGGAGATAGGAGGTGGAGGGGGGATAGTGTAAGCAGTTTACCTGTTGGAGGTTATATATATATATATTGTAACTATGGCCTCCTCTCACTGGCCCATTTGATTTAATACAGTGGTTACCATCTCAAAAAAAAAAAAAAAAAAAAAAAAAAAAAACATATATATATTTTTCAAATTTGGCCATATGACAAGCTTTTGTCATGGAGAATACATCAAAAGCATGTCGCCAACACCTAAGGGTGTGGCCTAGTGGTCAATGAAGTGGGTTGAGAACCATGAGGTCTCAGGTTCAAATCCCAGCAGAGACAAAAAACACTAGGTGATTTCTTCCCATCTGTCCTAGCCTTGGTGGATAGAGTTACCTGGTACCTGTTGCTGATGGGAGGTGGTAGGTATCCCGTTGAATTAGTCGAGGTGCGCGCAAGCTGGCCCGGACACCACGGTTATTAAAAAACGAAGCATGTTGCCAAACAAATATTATTAAGCGTGAGGCCTTGTGAGGAAGATGAATGACTCATATAAAGGACCATGAAGGTGGGTTGAGGAAGTAAAGATCAGCGCTAATTTGTCTGCACCTAACTAAAAATGGAAGAAATTTCAGAGTTAATGATTAGAAGCTTGGTGGAAGACGGGTGAGAAATGATATGGTTCCGGTTAGGAGGAGAGTGGGATTGTGGTGTTATTTGAGAGGAAGTTGTACGCTTGACACATGAAAAAGAGGGACACATGAAAAAGAGGGGAAGTTCTCATTGCCTCAGAATTCCTAATATCTCAGAAATACAAATTAAATGGGATTTTGTGGATGAGGCAGTAGGAATGGGTCAAAACATGTTCTAGGAAGAGATCTCTAGGCTGATGTTGTTTATGGGATGTACCATTGTTGTTAAGAGGGGATTTCAATGCGATTAGATTATCGGAGGAAGATGTGGGAGGAATTCCCTGATTTTATTAGCTTATCCTGATTGAAGTAGTTAGTTATTTGGGCAGGCATCTGAAAGAGGAAAAGAAGGAAAGAGTAAAATAGGTCAACAAGGAAGTGAATTAGGTTTTCTAGAAAATCCTGAATGTTGGTAGGTCTGTTAGTGGACCTTAATTTGAGGTCTCTGCAATTGAGCTAATCAAAGCTAAGGTATAAGCAAGTGTAGAATACTTAAACAAAGATCAAAGAATTAAAAAACAAAAAAAAAGGCGTCTGTGTACGTGTATGGGGTTTTAATATAGCTGCTATAACCGTTAATTCAGGTTAATGGTACTGATAATGCAGAATTTAACGCTATGTATCCAGAATGGTATAGGCTCAAGTACATATTCAGTATGAATAATATGTTTTATTTTTTATTCCTTTCTCAAAAAAATATATTTCAGTATAACTTTTCCTTTCCTTCCAGATGTATAGACAGTTCTCATTGAGCAATCCCATCTGGATGATAAGATTTGCTATCTGAAGGCATTGGTACAAAATGTTAATCGAAAGGAGTGTAGGAACCCAATAGATAAAATAAGTGGAAAAGTCATTCTAGCCATTAAATAGACTCTCTACTCTTTGCTTTTGAGCATTTTAACAGTGACACATGATGACTTCATTTAGAACAACAGGTTTTTCTCCATTTTCAGTCGTAAGTAGCAATTTTTATTTGATAACCGAGAATTTTAAACTGTTTCCAGTCAAATACCTTGTTATAAAATGAAAGCCGAGGGATTAGTTCTTTTAGGTACTTGAGTTGCTTGTTACTTGCTTTGATGATTTTGTGCTCCATAGATTTACTTAAGCAGAATTTTTCTGGGTTTCAAGGGCTGGGGGCTGTAGACTCACCTCAAAAGTAGACCTAAAATATGATTACACAAGGTTGCATGCGGTGTTTCCTAAAACATAATGATGGCAATGTAAGGCTCACGAAGTATGAGAGGGATAGTTTACAATTACAATGGATTGTCAAATGCCTGAGTGGCAACTGTTCTGGCCCTAGATTCGTTTGTGAAATACAAGTACCGGACTAAATTGGACACGTAGGAAGTCCAAACACAAATTATTTGGTTTATACACAAGGACTGCTATGGCTGACTCATCTGTCTTACTACACTACCTTTTCTGTAATATCTATTTTAGACTCGTAACTGAATGCCTAACTTCTAACCAGTCTATCCGGAATTGCTTTTGCAGGTGTTAGGGCTAGTGCAGAGAAATTCATTGAAGAAGCATGTGCTACGAATATAAATCGACTTACATCAAATAAGTCTCTAGCGATTAATAAGAGTTCTCTGTCTGAACTTTTCATCTCGTTCATCGCAAAGGTAGTAAGTGGTCTAGGGCTCTATTATTTGTCGTGTTTTTCATATGATGTTGAACCTATAGACTGTTTTGATATTTTCTTTCTATGGATATTTATTACAATCTGGAAATTATTATTTCTATAAGAATGTTGCCAGAATATTAACTTCAGTACTCTATGTAGTTCTGCGACATCAGTTCAAGGGCCTCTGTTCAGGGAATTTGCCCATTTACTGGCCAGTGGGAAGATATTGAGAGCAACATGAGATGGCTGCCTAAAACATACACAATATTTGTAAAATCTCTCTCTCTCTCTCTCTCTCACACACACACACACACAGACACACACCTCCCCTATCATGCACCTACCCTAAGAAGAAAGGATAAACCAAAAAAGACATTAACAAGCTGCTGCAGGCCCTTTTTAAATTAGTTTTATTTTCCTTTTCTTTTCTTTTCTTTTTTTGATTTTGACATTCAAGTTACTATGTCCAGGTTGATGATCCCTTTGAGCAGACAGTTAATTCAGCAAGGGGTGTAAGCAGTAAACAACTAGCAAAAATAGAAGAAGCATTCAGGAGGACCCACTTTATGCTTATTTCGCCGAATCAAAACCAGAATGAAGTTATTTCTACTCTTTTTAGGCCACATGTATCGAAGTTTGTGGCAAGAACGCCTGGAAACCAAAATAACTACAGTAGAAATGGTCTAAGGCCACAATTGCCGGCGCAGAGAGCTATAAAGGCACCATTACAAGTTCAGAGAGCTATACAGCCACCATTACAAGTTCAGAGAGCTATACAGCCACCATTACATGCACAACATCAGCTTCAGGCGCAGAGAGATATACAGCCATCATTACAAGCACATCAGCTTCAGGCACAGAGAGCTATATGGCCACCATTACAAGCACAACATCAGCCTCAGGCACAGAGAGCCATATATCCACCATTACAAGCACATCAGCTTCAGGACAAAAGGATGAACAGAAATCAGAATTCAACGCCACAGGGACCCGAACAAGCAATTCGTGTTCAAACACAGCCAGTATGGAGGCCAAAATCTGATAAATAGGGGGCGTGAATTGGACTTGTGCTGCTGAAACTAAGCATCCATTCAAGTGCTTTTACTTCTTACTTTTTGGTTATGGGGAGGGTAATGATCTTGGGTCCAGAGAGACTAAGGAGTCTATTTGCCAATATCAGGGAAAGACAATTGTCCCTCGAGGACATCTGATAAAATAGGAACGATATAAAAAAGAAAACACTTGATAATACATATCGCTATGTGCAGCACTAGTAATGGTGGATACCGATGCAATGCACCATTTCCGATATATTCTCTTAGAGGCACCTTTCCCCTACCATGCTTGAAATTATTATGGTGGTAGTCTATTACAAATGATCAGGTAGTAAATGCGTCACTAAGTAAGATCAAATTCATCCATTAGATTATAGCAGAGCATTTCTTGAGTTGTACTAAACCAAAAGGTAAACGCAGTCCAATTCAGTAACTTGTTCGCCTTAGAACTAGATTAATTCGTTTTGACTTTAGCCATAGGTGAATATCAACACAGGAAGGGGATTAAAGTTATGATGCTGGTATGTTATAAACAGTACTCTCAGCAATGTCTTCTCTTGGTTTCTATAAAAGAAAAAGGATAGTTAATTGCTTTATCAATGCTTCTCCTACGGCCTCTAAACTGAATGCCACAGGAACCCTGAATCTATCAAAATTTGTAGAACACACACTGTTCTCTCATGACGGTTGTGGTTATACGCAACAATTGCAAGACTCAAAGAAAGAGACCAAGTAATTTGACAAACGAGTTCCTGTTGCATTTTACATGAATTGAAACGTGCATTCTCCTGCATATGTTATTGTATTGGTCAACACAAACAAGATAAATAATTTGCTTCGTCAGATAAATCTAAATTCAGTACATCTGCTACAAGTGAATTTAGAGCTGGATACATATTCACCATTGCGATTACGGGCTACAACAGCAATGACTAGAAAGAGATGGTGACATTATTGACACAATGATGAAAGTAACTTCTGTGCTTATCACAATAAAAATGAAAGTGAATGAATTAAATTGATAACAAGAGAGTAAATTCCTTCGAATGCAAACCAAAAAAATGTTTTCATCCCGATGCTCTAGCTGTTGGGTTTTAGGGTTATCAGCTACGCGGTTCAAACAATAGCAATGCACTGTGTAGACCATCATAGGTAGGCCAGCATGCTTCAGCTCCATTTATTGCAGGACGATACAACTTTGAGTAATCACGGGCTATCCACATCGTTATATATTAAATGGCGCTAAGCAGGTCGTTTCTAACCTTTTCCTATTGTGTCCTGCTCTTCCAATGAAATTACACGACTAGACATCATTTGATTTCTCCTTTCGAGCACTCGTCAACTTAGGCTCGTAAAAGACGTTTGTCACATGTCAATATCTTGTAACTTGCAGGAGGACCCACAGAGAGATAGATGCCAACCTATGGCTTTTCCAACTTCTTGAAGTTCACACCAGTTATTGGCCAAGAAATCCAAATGTGTATTTGGTGTGTCAAGAGTGGAATACTAGGGTCATTTCCGATCTCATTAAGGTGTTGCAACAGCCCCAAGAAGATGGTTGTTGTTAAGCAGTGGCCTAAACCAGCTAATCTTAAACAGTTGAGTGGTTTTCTTGGTTTAGTTTAATTACTACAGAAAGTTTATCAGAAACTATGGTCTCATTAGCAGACCCCTGACAGACGTGCTCAAAAAAGACAGTTTTTTTTGTCTGGTCAACTGAGGATGCCTTCTGTGCTCTCAAGCAAGCATTAGTTTCAGCTCCAGTATTTGTAACCACCACTTGGTCGTTAGTCTTTTCGACATTTTTTGACCTTTTTCCCGAGCTTGTTAACTCACTTTTGACCCGAGGGGACCGTAGACACGCTTCCCGAGGTGTTTGGAGTTGATTTGGGTAACTTTTTGGGAAAATTGGACTTTAAGCGAAAAAGAGTTGACTCGAATTTGACTTTTGGGTAAACGGACTTTTTTCGAAAATATGTCGATTCCGAGAGGTCCGGATAGCCTTTTAGAACTTGTGTGCTTATCTGGTTTAGTTCCCAATGCACTCGGGTGCATTTTGGGACTTAGGTTGGGAAGTTGAAAATTGAGGTACCGGGGGTTGACTCGGTCAACGAGACCTCAGTTGGGAATTTGGAGGCCACGACTGCGTTCATAACGTGTTTTTATGTGTGTCTGTGTATATGGTTTGTGAGTAGATGGCCTCGGGTATTAGTCAGGATTCCGGATTGAGATTGTGATTATTTTGGAAAAAATCTGGTGCTGATGCTCGCTATAAAGACACCCTTACCGCCTCAGCGTTACAGCCATAGCGGTTAGATGGGCCGCCATAGCGGCCATGTAAATTTGAGGGCTAACCGTCACGGTGGTCTGAGTGACCGTCGAGGCGAGACCGCTGCCGCGGTCTCGCTACCGCAGAAGTGGTATCGGGCTGGTTATTTCATTATCTGTGTATTAAAAGCCCTATGTCCCTCATTCTTTATTATTTCGACTTTAGAGTTCTTGAGAGATGTTCAAGGATATTCTTGGTGGTAAGTTCTTCTAATTCCTTTACTATTCCATTGTCCTTAATCACCTTAGAATCCCTTTATCTTGTTAGTTCATTAAGTGGTTGAAGATTTAAAAGAGGGTTCCATGAGTTCTTCCTTCTAGGCTTCTAAATCATGATTTGTTGGTTGGGTTAGCTCTATTAAGCATGTAATTGATGATTAGAACCTATAATTGCGTGATTCTTCCTAATTAGTGGCTAAATTTATGGAATTGAAAGTTAGGGTTTATACCCAAATTTGGGGGTTTTGCCTAGAATTCGAAATTGAGTGAATTGTTGATTATTCTAGCTTGTTGTTAATGGAAATTGATTACCTAGAGCTTTAATTTCCTTTTGGAACCTTTAGATTCCTAATTTCACCCTTCTAGTTCATAAAACCCGTTCCATAGGTTGGGGATTTGGGTCTTGAATAGAAGTAAGGTTCGTTTGATGTTCTTCTTGATTCTAATTTCTTGATTCGAATGTGCCTAGACTTTCTTTATCTCGAGGCTCAAAGGAAAGGGAAGTCTAAGGAGTGATTGTTAGTGATATTGCTGTTCGTCCTTCCAGGTAGGTTATGGTTTACCCTATGGTGAGACTTCATTTAGCGAAGCATATATTTAGACGATATTGTTGGAGAAAGCATGTAAACCTTCGGTATGAAGTTGGGTTGGATATTATCTTAGGTTGGGCCTTGTTGTGTAATTGGGGTTAGCCACCCCATTGTGTTGTGACTTATCTTGTTCTATTGT
Organism: Lycium ferocissimum; assembly: GCF_029784015.1. Lineage (NCBI taxonomy): Eukaryota > Viridiplantae > Streptophyta > Magnoliopsida > Solanales > Solanaceae > Lycium > Lycium ferocissimum. Next base: position 52,124,313 of record NC_081344.1, read on the forward strand.
TGTTGGCTTGATGCCACGTGGAGATAGTCGATGTTGGAGACTATTGATATATCTTGATCATGATATTGTAGTATCTTACTTGTTGATGTTTGATACGAGGATAGTGTTCTTATTGTGTAGCCTTTTCATGATATTGTTGGTGGGCCCATGTATGGTACTTGTGATACTGATTTGATTATTGACATTGAACTCATACATTGCACGCATTCTCATCCTTCATGATATACTGTTGATAAATTGATGATACTTGAGGAAACACTGTTATAAGCTGGGCTCAGTTGGATGAGAGTGATGTGAGGACCGATGGTTATCCCGGAATCGAGGATGTGCGCAGCGATTGCCGAGCTTGTTTCCGGAATCGTGAGGTAGCGGTTGCAGAAGTTGTTGCCAGAGCCGTGAGGTATATGGACTTCGCGGGTCCCCCATGGGTTGTGCTACCGAGATGTGATGTTCCATCATCAGAGTACATGTGTACATAACATATGCACTGCATACACATTTCATACATTATTGCATTGCATTGTACTACGTCTTCTGTTGTGATATTCTTGTGATGTACTTGTGACATACGGATTCTGACTGAGTATTTGCGACTTGGCACATTTGGGTTTAGATGCTCAACATAGGTGATGACGTGTACTTTGATTCTGGTTCGTGTTTGACTTATACCTTGTTGATTTACCTGTTTATCTTACTTTATTGACTTGATATGTGTTAGCTAAACTTAGTCGGCCTATGATACCTACCAGTACTTGTTGTTTGTACTGACCTGCACTTGCTGCATTCTTTTATGAATGCAGAGTTCAAGGTATGATCGACCTCTTCTTCTCGTGGCTGATAGTGGTGCGAGAGTTGCTGCTTAGAGTCTTAAAGGGTGAGCATGGGGACGTCCGCCGCCTTGGAGATTCTTCCTTTATTTTATGTCTTACTTGATATTCCGAGACATATTCAGACTATTGATGTATTATTGATATTTCCAGACTCGTAGATTCTAGTTAGTTGCTCTTGTATGACTAGACAGATTTCTGGGGTGGTTTTGATGTATTTCCGCATATTCTATCTATTATTATGTCAGACTTACATATTTCTATCTCTTCCGCTTATTTATTTATTTATTTATTTATTTATTTATTTATTATTTCATGTATTTGAGATTGTTGGGATAAGGGTTCGCCTACCGAGGTGGGAAAGGTAGGTGCCCGCACGACTTAGCTAAATTGGGTTATGACAAGCTGGTACCAGAGCGCTAGGTTACCTGGTCTATAATATGAGAGCGTGTCTAGTAAATTCTTGTGAATCGGTACGATGAGCTTCGTACTTATCTACAAGAGGCTATAGGACATTTAGAAAATTTCACTTTCTTTTCTTCTTTCGTGCTACTTTATTCTAATTGGTATCTTGAACAATCAAATTGCTATCTGACTCTTATCTCTTCTCTCTTAGATGGTGATGACTCGAGCTACGATAGCCCGAGACCAGGTGCCAGAGCCTGCAGCTACGGTTGGCACTAAAGGGCGAGCAATATCCAGAGGGCGCGGTGGAGCTAGAGGCCGGGGAGCTGCCCTAGTGTCACGACCCGGCTACGGGCCATGACGGGTACCCGGGGCTAACCACCGAGCACCACTCATTCTATTACTCATCTGCTTTCATTCATATTCCTTATACTCATAATCATAGAAAACTATTATCATTGGAAACATATTCACTTTCTATACATAAGCCCTTCGGCTATCAAAATAATATATACATATACAATGAGAAACTTGTGAGACCATACTACCCACAACTGCGTATCTACGAGCCTCTACTAGAGTACTAGACATATGGACGGGACAGGACCCCGTCATGCCCAAAACATGAATATATACACATGTACCAAAAGAATAATCAATAGCACCTCCGGAAAAGTGGAGTGCTCTCAAATCAGCTAATAGCTCCTACGAGTCTGGATCGCCTCCCTGTCTACCTGTGGGCATGAACACAACGTCCAAAGAAAACGGACGTCAGTACGAACCTTGTACTGAGTATGTAAGGCATGAATGAAATGAACATAATAGAGAAATTATAAGTCAATAGAACGAGTATGTAACTTGCGTACTTTTAGTGGATACATTTCATGCCCACATCAAACATAAGCATATCATACGTATTACCATAGTGTATACCTCATCATCATATTTCATATACATCATCATCGTTAACCTGCGTCCGGGTAACCATCATATGCCGCCCACTAATGGTGTCATGCCAGGCCCTCTAGGCTCGGTGTAAACATAGCAGCCCGCTTTAGCGGTGACATGCCCGGCCATTTAGGCGCAATGGAATCGTACATAGCATAGACTTATCATTAGTATGCATCTTATAGGCATATCATGACTTAGCATCATTTCACATTTATCATCAACACATACATTAGAACTTGAAGAAAACTATAGCTATGTCGGGGTGACATAAGGTCGTAACCCCCGATTACGTTATGGAGTGGTCATAGTCGTTATATCTCACCTTGGAGGGACTAGCATTTAAGGTGAGTGCACATAAGAAGAACATCAATGAATCATGGTTAACATCATTAGCTTTGTAGGAATATCATATTATAAGCTCCAGAATCTTTAGACTTAAGCTCATCATCATTGTTATCGTACTCATAGTATATCTCATATCTCATAAGGCTATTCATGAACAAGGACTCTTAGTTTTCCGGAATATAGGAAATTCATGAAGAAGGAGGAAAATCATGCCAAAAGATTCATGCCTTAGAAAGAAAGGTTTAGCCTTACGTACCTTTGTCGCTTAATTATTCTATTTCTTGCTCGTTCTCCTCTAATGCTCACGTTCTACCTTCAAGAGAATTTCGTATCGATATTAGCTAAACAATTATAAAGACGTGCTTACTAAAGTTAGAGAAAATTGGGCAGCATTTCCTTTGCTTATACGACTTCCTCCATATTCCATATCAAATCCCAAACATTCATAATAACAATCACAATATCATAAACAACAATCGTCATTCGTTTACATTATTCGCATTTCACGATTTCCCTTCAATTCTCCAAAATCATGATCATAGTTCACTATCATGTTTCTTCTCATATAATACTCATTCCATGTTCTACATACCATTCATAATCTACTTATAATCATAACATACCCATATCCATGGTTCATTCCAACTACTACTCAACAATGACACTATTCCCGCATTTATGACCCATTTCATATATTCTACTACAATCCGAGTGTTTCAACTTTTCAATGCTTCAAACAACATGAAAATACCATTAAACTTACCTTAGATATTGTAGGGACAAGCCTTGAGTGGCAACACTCTTCTTACACCAAAACCCTAGTTCACTTTCTCTTGGAATTTCTTGACTTAGATGACTTTAATGTGTTTCACAATCTTGATTCTTGTTGGTTTGATGAAGTTGATCATCAATTTTCCTTGAATTCTTGTGGATGAAGTGTATGGAATGTTCTAGAGACTTTAGAGAGAAGTGGGGAAGTGTTGGAATGAAAATAATGAAGTTGGGATCACCATTATAGACTTGGAATAATTCAGCCCGTCGAGACTTCCACGGACACTTACACGGTTCGTGGAACGTTGTATGGTCCGTGGAACTGGTCGTGGTTCAACACCAGCCAGTCACCATCTCTGCTGGGAGTTATACGAACCCTTTCACGGTCCGTATAAGGTTACATAGTCTGTGGAAGTGGCCGTGTAATCCACAGTTCCTCCGAAGTTGTTCCCGTCGACTCGTTTGATCTCCGATCCTTATGGAACCTTCTTAACACTTGTTTAACACCTCACCAATCTAAGGGACGTTATAACTCTTCCTCAAAGCATCATTAGAACATCATTAACTCAATACTCGTAAATCTTGCCCGACACACAACATATGACTTGCTTTTCTTAACAACTTTCTTTCATTACCTTAAATGTCTTTGGAAATCTTAATTAGGACCATTAAAGGCTATTTCTCACTTATCAAAACATCGTACGCATCATGCCCTTCGTTGGCCTATTCACTGTACGCTAACGGGGAAATTTCCGAGGTGTAACACCTAGCCAGGGGCAGAGCTCTTGCGGTAGGGAAGCGACACGAGAGATCTCCTTCTCCAGAGCCTGAGGATCAGCAGGTTCGAGACCAGGCCGTTGAGGATGATGTGGCCCCAGCGTGGGTACAACCTGAGATCACTTTCGAGCAGACTATGCAGGATACTATGGCTCGTGTTCTACTCCATCTAGATACCCAGCAGGCTGCCACTGGTGTTACTACCCCGAGCGAGGGTTCGCAAACTAGAGTTGGGGCGCAGACCCCTGAGCAGAGACCTACTCGAGTAGCACACCCCACTGCAGCTAGAGTTCCCTGGATTGATGCAGTGCCAGCCCCGGAGGATGGTCTTAGACCCGTGGTGGGCCCTTTTATAACCTTGACTGATCAGGATCTAGTTGGGAGGTTTAAGAAGTTGGAGCTGCCGAGGTTCTCGGGTACTTCTGAAGAGGACGCGTATGAGTTAATCTTGGATATACATGAGTTGTTACATAAGATGGGGATCGTAGAGTCCCATGGAGTTGATTATGTGTCCTACTAGTTTCGCAGAAACACGAAGATTTGGTGGAGGTATTTTATTGCTTGCATACCTGAGGGTTCTCCTCCACTGGCTTGGACACAGTTCTATCGGGCCTTCCTTGAGAAGTATGTGCCCCGGGCTATGAGAGAGGCATATAGGGAGGAGTTTCTACATTTACAGCAGAGAGGATTGTCTGTGGAGGCCTATGTGACTCGCTATTTGTATCTGGCTCATTATTCAGCTCCTTTGATTCCTACCGAGCCTGGCAAGATTTGACGCTTTGTTGGTAGGCTTGTTGGTTCTCTTCAAATTCCTTGCCTTCAAATGGAGGATATGGGGACTTCCTTCAAGTCCATTGTTGAGCATGCTTCTTTAGTCGAGGCCGCTGAGGCCCGTGCATTTGGAGGGGGTAGCGAGAAGAGGCAGCGACAGATTGGGACTTATGGTGGTTCTAGCTCGAGGGGTGCCGATCAGTCTTTTAGGCCGTATCAGCCATATTCTGGCCGCCCTGTACATTCAGCTTTGTAGGTTTCCTCCAGTGAGCGACCCAGGCAGAGAGCTCCTGAGAGCTCGTTTTCTCGACCAGTAAACAGGGTTGTTCCAGGTGGGTCCTCAGCTTCAGTTTATCACTCTCCGCCCTCCAGGGGCTGTTTTGTGTGTGGAGAGTTTGGCCACATTACTAAGAGGTGTCCACGATTTAGGCAGGATCATCAGTCCCAAAGGACTCCGACATTATCAGGTAGTCAAGGAAGTACTTCTCAGAGGGACGGTGCTCAGTCAGGCCGTGGCGGTTTTCAGGTTTCTAGAGGTAGATCCCAGGTTGGTAGAGGTGGGTCCCAGAGTTTGAGAGGTGGATCTCAGTCTCGACGTGGTGGGGCCCAGTGTTACTCATTCTCAGGTAGACCCGAGGCAGAGGCCTCGGATACAATCGTTATTTCGAGTACTGCAGATTACGTCGACATAGAGCAAACATTCGTGTTATTTGATCCTGGATCCACTTATTCGTAGTGTCTGTATATCATGCCGTTGATTGGAATTTGCCTTGTGATAACATAGCTATACCTGTTTATGTGTCTACTCCAATCGGAGATTCTGTTATGGTTGATCGAGTTTATCGGTCATGTTTGGTTACTTTTATGGGTTATGACACTTGGGTAGATTTGATGATTCTTGATATGATGGACTTTAATATTATCTTGGGTATAACCTGGCTTTCTCCTTATCATGCGATCTTAGACTGTCATGCCAAAACAGTTACATTAGCTATGCCGGGCATTCCTAGACTTGAGTAGAGGGGTACTCCTTGCCCCGCTCTGAAGAAGATCGTTTCCTTTCTTCAGGTGAAGAAATTAGTCAACAAGTGGTGTTTTAGCTTATCTAGCTCATGTGCGTGACATGACTGTTGCATCTCCACCCCTTGAGTCCATTCCTATTGTGAGCGAGTTTGCAGAGGTATTCCCATCTGATCTGCCGGGTATGCCACCCGATCGCGATATTGACTTCTGTATTGATTTGGATCCGGGCACTCGCCCTATTTTTATTCTGCCATATCGGATGAAACCGACCGAGTTGAGAGAGCTTAAGGAGTAGTTACAGGACTTATTGAGCAAGGGGTTCATTAGACGGAGTGTCTCCCCTTGGGGTGCTCCTGCATGCTTTGTGAAGAAGAAAGATGGATCTATGAGGATGTACATTGATTATCGCCAGCTGAACAAGGTTACTATTCGGAAAAAGTGCCCTATGCCTCGTATTGATGATTTATTTAACCAGCTTTAGGGTGTTTCAGCGTTTTCGAAGATGACTTACATTCAGGCTACCACTAGTTGAGGATCAAGGCTGAGGATATTTTGAAGACAGCCTTTCAGACGAGATATGGAGATTATGAGTTTCTGGTGATGTCTTTTAGGCTTACCAATGTCCCGACTGCATTCATGACTTTGATGAATGGCATTTTTAGCCCATTTCTTGACTCCTTTGTGATTGTGTTCATTGATGATAGCTATGTGTATTCCAAGAGTAGAGAGGAGCATAAGAGTCATCTTCGCACTGTACTTGGGTTGTTGAAGAAGAATATCTTGTTTGCTAGGTTTTTGAAGTGCAAGTTTTAGTTGGAGTCTATGGCATTCTTGGGCCACGTTGTGTCTAAGGATGGGATCATGGTTGATCCTCAGAAGATTGAGGCTGTGAGGGATTCGGCGAGGCCTACTACTATGATCGAGATTCGTAGTTTTGTGGGGTTGGCCAGCTACTACCGCCGATTTATGAAGGGTTTTGCGTCTATTGCTTCGTCTTTGACCGTATTGACTCAGAAAGATGTTCCCTTCCAATGGTCTGATGCTTGTAAGAAGAGCTTTCAAAAGCTCAAGACTCTTTTGACTTCAGCCTCGATGAGGGTAAGGATTTCGCGGTCTATTGTGATGCATCCCATATGGGTTTGGGTGTTGTATTGATAATGGAGGGTAGAGTCATAGCCTATGCTTCCCATCAATTAAAGATCCATGAGAAGAATTACCCTACCCATGATTCGGAGTTGTTAGCCGCGGTCTTTGATTTGAAGATTTAGAGGCATTACTTGTATGGTGTCCATTGTGAGGTTTTCACCGATCACCGTAGTCTTCAACATGTGTTTACCCAGAGAGATCTTAATTCCAGGCAGCGCCGATGGATGGAGCTCCTGAAGGACTATGACATCTCTATTCTTTATCATCTAGGGAAAGCCAATGTTATTGCTGATGCCTTGAGTCGCAAGGCAGTGAGTATGGGGAGTTTAGCTCGATTGATTGTCTCTGAGCGTCCGTTGGCAATGGAGGTTCAGACTACGCCAACCATTTCGCTCGTCTTGATAATTCAGCCCCAGGTAGAGTTTTGGCTTATGTAGAGGCGAGATCATCCTTATTAGATCAGATCAGGACTCATCAGTTTGAGGATGCTCAGTTGAGCAAGATTCGAGATAGGATTCTGAGGGGTTAGGCCAAGGAGGCCATGATTGATTCTAAGGGTACTTTGAGGATTAAGGAGCGCGTGTGCGTTCCTCGTGTTGGTGACTTGATTCATTTGATCTTGACTGAGGCCCGTAGCTCTCGATATTCGATTCATTCGGGGGTGACTAAGATGTATCGTGATTTGAGGCAGCACTATTGGTGGCGTCGGATGAAGAGGGATATAGCTGATTTCGTGGCTAAGTGTGGTAATTGTTAGCAAGTTAAGTATGAGCACCAGTGACATAGTGGTGTATATCAGAGGATGCGTATTCCCGAGTAGAAGTAGGAGAGGATTGACATGGATTTTCTTGTGGGTCTCCCAAAGACCTTGGGTAAGTTTGACTCGATTTGGGTGATAGTTGATCGGTTGACTAAGTCTGCTCATTTCATTTCAGTTCAGATTTACTATACCGCGGAGAAGTTAGCCAAGTTGTACATTCGTGATATTATAAGATTGCATGGGGTTCCTATTTCTATCATCTCAAATCGGGGTACTATATTCACTTTCTATTTCTGGAGAGCTTTTTATGAGGAGTTGGGTACCCGATTGGATCTTAGTACAACTTTTCACCTCCAGACCGATGGGCAGTCCGTGCGGACCATTCAGGTGCTCAAGAATATGTTGAGAGCTTGTGTTATTGATTTTGGTGGTCATTGGGATCAGTATTTGCCGTTGACAGAGTTTGCATACAGAGTTATCACTGCGAAAGATCGACATGGCGCCTTTTGAGGCTTTGTATGGTAGGAGATGTAGATCTCCGGTCGGCTGGTTTTGATGCATTTGAGCTTCGACCTTGGAGTACAGATCTGTTGAGAGAGTCTCTTGAGAGAGTGAGGGTTATCCAGGCTAAGTTTTTGGCAACTCAAAGTCGACAGAAGATGTATACGGACCGGAAGGTCCGAGATCTAGAGTTTGCCGTTGGTGACCAGGTTCTATTGAAGATTTCACCCATGAAGGGTGTTATGAGGTTTGGGAAAAGAGGCAAGTTGAGTCCGAGGCACATTGGGCCATTTGAGATTCTTGACCGTGTCGGCGATGTTGCTTATGAGTTGGCCTTGCCGCCAGGCTTGGCAGGAGTTCATCCGATTTTTCATGTTTCTATGCTGAAGAAGTATCATGCCGACGGTACTTATATTGTTCGTTGGGACTCGATATTTCTATATGGGAATTTGACCTATGAGGAGGAGTCGATTGCGATTTTGGATATGCAGGTTCGAAAGTTGAGGTCCAAGGAGATTGCTTCTGTGAAGGTGCAGATGGCCCCGGGTATTAGTCAGGATTTCGGATTGAGATTGTGATTATTTTGGGGAAAATCTGGTGTTGATGCCCGCTATAGCGGCACCCTTACCGTCTCAGCGGTACTGCCATAGCGGTTAAATGGGCCGCCACAACGGCCACGTAAATTTAAGGGCTGACCATCACGGCAGTCTGAGTGACCGTTGAGTAGAACCTATAATTGCATGATTCTTCCTAATTAGTGGCTAAATTTATGGAATTGGAAGTTAGGGGTTATACCTAAATTTGGGGGTTTTGCCTAGATTCCGAAATTGAGTGTATTGTTGATTATTCTAGCTTGCTATTGATGGGAATTGATCAGCTAGAGATTTAATTTCATGTTGGAACCTTTAGATTCCTAATTTCACCTTTCTAGTTCATAAAACCCATTCCATAGGTTGGGGATTTGGGTCTTGAATAGAAGTAAGGTTCGTTTGATATTCTTCTTGATTCTAATTTCTTGATTCGAATGTGCCTAGACTTTATTTATCTCGAGGCTCAAAGGAAAGAGAAGTCTAAGGAGTGATTGTTGGTGATATTGCTGTTCATCCTTCCAGGTAGGTTATGGTTTACCCTATGGTGAGGCTTCGTTTAGTGAAGCATATATTTAGACGATATTGTCAGAGAAAGCATGTAAACCTTCGGGTATGAAGTTGGGTTGGATATTGTCTTAGGTTGGGCCCTGTTGTGTGATTGGGGTTAGCCACCCCGTTGTGTTATGACTTATTTTGTCCTATTGTTGTTGGCTTGATGCCACGTGGAGATAGTCGATATTGGAGACTATTGATATATCTTGATCATGATATATTAGTATCTTACTTGTTGACGTTTGATCCGAGGATAGTGTTCTATTGTGGCTTATTGTATAGCCTTTTCATGATAGTGTTGGTGTGCCCATGCATGGTACTTTTGATATTGATTTGATTATTGATATTGAACTCATACATTGCGCATTCTCGTACGACTTCATGATATCTTTTGTTGAAATCGGTGATGATACTTGAGGAAACACTGTTATAAGCTGGGCTCAGTTGGATGAGAGTGATGTGAGGACCGATGGTTATCCCAGAATCGAGGATATGCGTAGCGATTCTTTGAGTTGTTTCGGAATCGTGAGGTAGCGATTGCGAGAAGTTATTCACGGAAACGCCAGGTACGTGGACTTCGCGGGTCCCTCGTAGGTTGTGCTTTCACAGGATGTGATGTTTAAATGCATTCGGAGTACATGTGTACACAACATATGCATTGCATACACATTTCTTATATTATTGCATTGCATTGTACTCGTCTTTGTTGTGATATTCGTGATGTACTTTGACTACGGATTGGGAGTATTT
>NC_081344.1:52134581-52164355 GCF_029784015.1 Lycium ferocissimum
GGACAATAAGTAATAAGAAATTAGAGTACAATAATACATAAAGAAATCGATCCGAAAATCATGTCAAACCAATGTAAGAAACGAGTTATTCACTTTTGTATCTCAATAAGAATTATCAAAACTGATTATAAGGCCTTTTGTCAAGGTATAACTTCAAATATGCCTTTCAATTGATCATACTTAACAACAACAATTCCATGAGAAAATAGGAATATCACACATGCCAATACAAGCCCAAAAATCAAGCACATCGAAGGGATGACCGTAGAGGTTCCCTAGTCACGGCGCACCACACCAGAATATGTAATTCTCGATGGTTATCCTTCCTCCCGAATAGCTAGGCATAAATCGCACTCCGGGTAGCGAACCCAGTAGTGGTCACTCCTCCTCCCGAATGGCTAGGCAATTACCACACTAGGATCCATAGTGACTACCCTTCCTCCCGAGTAGCTTGGCCAATAACAACAATCAAATACATTGCATGGATGCTAAATTATAGCATAGAAGCTAAATCACAATTATCTCAATGTAGTCACACCATCCCTTAGCATTAAGTTTGAAAATGTTTCCACTTCTTTAAAACAAAGTTCAATTGTCATAGTTTCTCATGAAAACATCATTACCAACCATTAACCCTTATTATTGATCATCTCTTATAGAGGAAAAACAGTTGGGATCACATATACATGTATAGGGTATAGTAAAATTAAGGTCTAATGTGGGCTCGCCCTCACACACACACCAACAATGATAAAAACATGAATTAGGGTTTCAAAATATGAGAAGTTCACCTTTCTATTCAATAAAGAACTTTTGAAAATAAACCATGCATTCCAAAATAAGATTTTCAAAAGAGACATACCTTAATTAAGCCTTACATAATTCAACAATTTACTTTTACAACGAAGAACACCCAAAATACTAGCTCGAGTCACCTTGAGAAGGATTACTTTGCAAACCTTAGGTTTTTCATTCAAGAATCATGGGTTTAATGCTAGGATTGATTAATAATGTTAAAGATGTTCTTACCTTAAGGTTTGGAGACTTAGAGAAAAGGTTTTCGTCCTTAGGGTTTATGAGAATGAGAATAATTCATAAAATTAACTGAATCCCGCTATTTATATATACAGCTGGCCGCTGGTGAAATACGACCAGAAATACGGACCGTATTTCGAAATACGGACCGTATTTTGTGGCCATATTTAACAATAATGAAAACAGTGAGAAGTCTTAGGGAACCGGTGAAATGCGTCTAGAAATACGGATCGTATTTCAAAATACAGGCCATAAACTCTAGCCGTATTTTATGATAGCCAAAAATAGTGAGCCACCTAAGAAGGTGGGTGAAATACGCCTAAGGTATACGGACCGTATTTCAAAATACGAGCCGTATTCTTGGCCATATTTTACATTTGACAAAAACAGTAAAGTCCAATTCTCTAAGACACTTTCACACTTAACTCGGATCTACGGTGTGTTACATATGCCCTCTGGTAGGTTCCTCACCATCTCCAGCAATCGGTCTACTTCCTCAATTTTCCTCCCTAGATCTTGGAGGTACTTCTCCATTTGTAGTACTTTGTCTCTTAACATTTAGGTTGTCTCTCCCGGGGTCCGCGTTTCTTGTTCTCCTTGGTTTGCCATCGTAAGTCAACCTTTTTATTGGAGATAAATTTAGGTAAGTTTCAAACTCTGGGTTTTTCTTTTGGTATGTAGTTTCAGATCATCGGTTCAAATGTATTCAAGCCTTAATATATGGCAACACACGTAGCAAATAGGCATGTGAAGCACGTAGCAAGCATTCATGTAATTTGCAGATATTTATACTATTCGCGTTCCTAAAGCCTTTTTGAGTTAAGGCTCTCTTAATCGCTTGAAACATGTAAGTGCCATTTGTGAAAGTGAACCATTGCCCCAAAAAATCATCATTAGTTAATAAATAATAATAAAAATATCTTCCCCGAAGGTATTACAAAGATGATGAAGCCGACATGGGGCTTGATATAAAGCAGTAAATCAGCAGAGTTCTCCTCCAGTGGCTGATGTTGAGGCCTGGCTTGTCCTGGCCTTCTTGAACCTCTGAAGGGTGGTCTGAATTCAAAGTTGTGCTTGGTACATCTCCATCCTGACTATGACCGGATCAGTTTCTTCTAGAATCTTAGCCAAATGCTCATCTGTGCTTTCCAAACATTCCTTCAGACCCTCTTCCTCTTGGGTATCGTGAAGAAGTGCGGGCCTTGGGATGGATGCACGGGCCAAGTGTCTTTGTAGCCAGTCGTGATACCCTGGGTCACACCCTGCCTCGAACCTATCTGGAGCTAAAGTGTCTGGATCCCAACTCACACGACCATTCCACTCTCTAAGGATCACCCCGGCGTTCTTGATTTTCTACTCTGTGTGCTCAATGATGAACGGCTAAGGATTTCCTACCTGAGGTATCACTTGCCTCCTACCAAATTTTCTCAAAACTTGAGATGGATAATAAGGATGGATTCCTCGAACCCCTACTAATGGCACAAAAGGACAATTCTTACCCTGAACCACCACAATCTCCGATATGAAGTCGGGAAACATCCACTGGATCCTATCCTCAGTCAATTTCTCAAAGAAGCTAGCCCACGCTCTTTTGGACATGTACCCAAGATTTGGGCAATAATTTATAAGACGGTCTAACCTGTTATGATTGCTCAGATACTGGATTTTCTTAGCCATGTTGATGTGTTTGATAATCCACCATTGTAGCAACATGCTACATCCTTGGAAGTATCGGAAGCGATTTCGGCATTTGTCTAAAGCCCGAAAAATATCTGCCAGGATGATGGGTGCCAGGTCAAAATGCCTCATTTCCTGATCCTTGGTTATACTATAGAAGATAGCGTGGGCCAAGTAGATCACTCGGGTGTGTATGGCCAACGATTCGTCTAGTGGAAACATCATAATGCTAGCAAAGCTATGGCGAACTCCAAAGGTCAGACAGCTTCCCACTCTTCTCTACTCTTGCACTCCCTTTGATATAGAGTTTACCTGGTGACATCTCTGAATCTCTGATACAGGTCTCTTAAAGCTACAGTGGGTCTTCGCGCCCAGAGCGCCTCAGTTAGTGCAAGAAACTTCATGATTTGGCTGACTGTGGGCCTCTGTGGAAATAATAGGTGTTAATCTCGTTTGTGTCATCTCCTTAGACAAGTTCCATTGCTATCTATAGCATCCCTAATCTCCTCCAGGGTCGGAGTCATCTCAATATCACCGAAGCAGAACAACATTTCCTTGTCGTCCCAATGTTCGGCCATTACCTCTATTAGTTCCGAACGGCCCTTCATCGTCATGATAGAGGTTAGGTGACCTAGAGTGCAGCAAATTGTCTTTCTGTGAGTATTACCTAACTATTCCCACCAAGCCCTCAACAAATCTGGGGCCTCGGTGACTATGTCGAACTAAATTCTCCCTTCCATCTACAAAATAGAACACAGTTAAGCTCCCCCCATCTCCACAGGATCAATGGTTCATCACATAGGCACAAACATGTTCCCACACAGAACATAAATGAAATGCGGTGCTCTTCGGGTCATAGACCGTCCAAACACAAGGTGGTCTCTCTTAATGAGCCTTAGGTAGGTCTGAGATACCCAAATCTCATCTAGGTACGAATGCTCTAGTCCAGTAGGAATTTGGCTTAGCTCTATCCTAGTCTTACTAGAGTGGGCTTTTCACAAAAGACCAGGAACCCGAGAAGACAACTGGGGCTAAACCGTTAGGGCTGTTGGACGATCACGAACCAATCCCGCCTCATAACGATTCCAAAAGAAGTATTTTGATTTTATAGTGAAGGTACGACCGCGTGCTCCGCGAAGTAGCCTTTGGAATAAAATGTAAAATAAATGCCAGGAGTAGCGAAGTTATGATATGCATGCAATGACAGTTGATAATTGCGGGAAAGTCAACACATCAATAGTTAAAGCAAATATACTCACATTATATTGGAATCCTTAATGTTAGAACCTTTAAGTTCCCAGCAGAGTCGCCATCTGTAACGGTTCGCATTTTCGCGGTGGGGTTAGCGCTTGGAAAAATCTACTTCAAAATCGTTGGTGCTCTTTTGGACTTTGTTTTAAAAGAGTCGCCACCTAATTTTTAGGAAATTAGGAAAACCAGTTCTGAAGGGTTCGTTCATATGCCGTGAAAAATCCTTCTTAATCTAAAGTTCTAGGTAAGGGTTCTGGTGATTCCCTAGGGAAGGTGTTAGGCACCCTAGTATTAAGGATCCGTACTATACGGTTGACTTCGAATTCCAATGTGTGAGTATTTGCAGGAGCTGTTTACTTAGTGTTTATTTCCCGCAAAAGCTTGTCATGTTGCATATCATTTTTTAAAAGAATTGAATATATTCCCTTAGCATATAGGGTATTTAGGTTCGGATTTATAATATCCGAGTATAATTATTTCCTTTTATATATACGTATAGTAGTTTTTCTATAGAAAAGGATAGAAAGTTTATTTATTTTTACAGTCTGGATAAATAGGTTTCATTCATGCTTTACTCACACGTGGACCGGGTTAATCCGTTTAATACATTTCTAAAACATCCTTACCTAATTTTTTAATAATTAGGGGTGTGAAAATTGTACAGTTTTTTGATTCTACAAGAAAGAGGTTCTTTATATTTTTCATGTTTTATCCTTAACAAGTGAATCGAATTTATGGCCAAACAACTTATATATATCCCGTTTAAAATTGTGCTTGTTATTTCTTTATTGAACAAAGTCTTTTATTTATTTTAAGGCAAAACTCAGCTTTGAAATCCATTTTTTGTTTTTTGGCCCCAAAAACACTTTATCTCAGTTATTTAAAAACGTGGGCTTTGGCCCAGAATTTTCTTTATCCATAGATAAAAAATCAAGTGGGCTTTGACCAGAAGAAAGGTTTATTGGGTTTTAAAAGACAAACTGTGTGGGCTTTGGCCCAAATATACCTTATTTTAGCTATCAAAACATGGGCCTCAGTCATGTTTTCTTAGCTACAGATTTATAAAAATAGTCAAATGGAATTCTTAGCCCCAAAAATGGCTTATGTCATTTTGTTTTTCTTTCAAAAGACCAAACATAAATGGGCTCTGGCCCGAAAAATATTTCTATGAACATTTGGTTTCTTAAGAAAAAGACTTAGGTGGGCTCTGGCCCAAACTATCATACATTTTTTGCCTACTCAAACCCAGAAAAAAAAAAAAGAATCATGTTTCAATAGTTTGAAAAGCAGGTTTTTCGCCTAATTTACTCATCCTCTTAATTTTGAACAATACTATATTATCTTTCAAAAAAAAAACTCTTGGTTTATTATTTATTAGGAAAATCGCAGTTACTTTCCATTTTTTAATTTTTTAAATCAGTACGTGTTTTTTTTCCAGATTTTTCAAAAGAATTTTTCAGGAGCTACAGTCAATCTAAGCGACATATGCACTGTTTTGCCTAAGATGCCTAGTTCGCAACTAAATGATTCTAATAATATTTGTGGATTTTTACAAATATAAATACAATACAAGTAGCACTTAAAGCAAATAAAGAAGGCATAAATATAATAAGGAAAGTAAACTGCGGTGTACCAAACCCAACCATTTTCATCCATGGTTGGGCCTTCGTGTCATTTTTACCCATGACTGGGCCTTCAATCTATTAGCTTCCCTTTCTTCTCTTTTTAGACTCAACGAACTTGAAAGAATTTCCCTATTGAGCCTTTGACCCAATAAGGTGGCTAGACCTTGGCCCGAGTGGCCATGCAGTATAGAGGGGAAGGAAACAAAGACCCCGGTTAGTTTATATTTTACTGTTCTTATCATACATATAACTATACACACATACATATACAGTGTCCTATTCTTCTACAAGTCCTATTCTATACACAAGTATACACATGTACAAGCAATATATCCTATTTATTCACAATCCCATATAATTTGCATATGTATTTCCATGTCTTTAAACTTAAACCCCAAACCTAGGTGGTCGTAAGGCCAAGTCATCACCCCCTTATTACTGATGCCGCACAAGTTTCAAGAGGTTTCATGAACCTCCGGCATGGCTAGTCATCAGGGGAAGGCTCAAACTAAGCCCCCCTCCCGCCTAAATTGCCTCTCTCGACCAACAATAATCATGGAAGACACAGATCCACATACACGCACACATGGCTTGGAATAAATAGGATAGGTCCAATATACCTAGTTATAGAACAATTGTAAGTTAACAGGAACAGGTGAGAACAAAGAGAGAAGAGGTGGATAGACTCAGCAGTCAGGTTACCCTTATGAACCAAGACCAAAGCACCAAGTATGATTAAAACATGGAAAAAGAAAGTATTTTGTATGGGCATAATGTGGCCAAAACTGAACTAAACCAAGTAATCACAACAACAAAGCAGTTCTCATGGAAGTAGCACAATTCCTAACAGTACTGAATCAAGTAAATGTGGCAAAGTGTAAGGGCACATAAACATAAGGTAAACCAGCTTCAAGACATAGCATAATACAATAGAGAAGATCAGCAGATATGGCATTTGCAGAGATCATGTAGAGTTATTCATACAAGACCTTCAAACAGGCGTAGGTGTCCGATGCACAGCCCAAGTAAGTGTTTTTGCCATTCACAAACAATATTCCTTTCTTAAAACCCTTTCCTCTTTCTAGTTTTAAGCAAAGACTACAATCCTTCAAATTACCATATATCATCTAACCTAATCAACCCACCTCCCTTTAGACATATCAGAGCAGACCAGTAAAATCTAAGTCCAAAAATCACACATCAGAACCAGGTTTAACTATCTAAATGAATAGTTATCAATGCACAAGAAATTCATTTTTTAGGATCCATTTAATTTAGCAAAATGGCAAGGAAAATACCAAATGTGCAAATATAGCAGGTTACGCCCCATAGACTTATGAAGAATGCCATGACAATCTCTTATTTGGGAATAAATATACTATGGTTCAAGTGATGCTTGGCTCTTTCTCAATCTTCTCCTCAGATGTCTTTAAAAGACTTCCCCATTAGTCAAATGGTTTCAACCCACACGTCTACACAAATGGTCTCCTTTTATTACGCTTGAGCATGTCTCAAAAGAAGACTAGACAATTCATATATCAAGGCCAAACATTTTCTTAAGGTTTCAACTACATTTTCCCTCTTTTTCCTATCCTTTTTATCCTCTTCTTTCACTCAGACTAGACTTACAGGATCTTTCCTATTTATTTTCATCTTTTAAACCGAGACAAATCAAAGACCATGAGTTATTATCACCATATTCTTCACTTATGCACACACAAAAGAAAACAGACCTTATGTTTCTAAAAAAAAAAAAAGACAAGAAAAAGAAAAGCCTCAATCTCTAAACTGTTCAAGAACTTGACCAAACATGACCAAAACTACTTTATTCCAACCTTCTCTTAATATTTTGGACTTATTAAGTTTGAACACTTAGGATCATCTATCAAGCTAGGTCCTATACATGAATGAATAGCAATACAGACGCAAAAGTGTGTGGCATATCAGTCCACTTTTTATAACAAGTTACTTCATTAGTTAGACAAGACAAGTGATGGGGACAAGAACAACAAATATAAGACCAGAGATAGCAGAACAGACTTTGCTCCTAGACAACTACTTCCTTCCATTTTTATACCTTTCAATGCCAAAATGATCACTAACAAAGTCATACACTGACAGCCATCTTGTTAGTTAGTTACTAATTAGATTAACTCCAATTCATCTTCAAATGAGGACTTAGTCTTACATTTCCTAAATTTGATCATTTCTTTTTCATTTTTAACTTTTTTACCAAACTCTGAACATTTAGGAATAGACCATTTTCAGGTGTAAGACTACTGACATGGACCACACAAGACAAGCTATGATCATTATTTTTTTAAGCAACAAGTACAGACAAGAAATTGAAGCTTTGATCAAACCAAGGAAAGAACAGATTCGACACTCAAGCACCTTAATCATGTTAGTTTTTGGATTTGCTACAAATCATAGACAATTAGCACACATTTTCTACAATCATAGACAATTAGCACACACTCTGGCCTACACTAAGTGAGAACAGGATCACAGATATTGCCATTAACAGTCTATCAACCCACAAACTCAAACTAAACCTGATTCCATTTTTTATCTAAATATCAATTGATAAAAGCAGTAAACTATTAGTTGATCCTATTTTTGCCCTACTCTATGTGAGTAAGGTCATTTAAGAAGGAAAGAAAAGGAAAAAAATGGAATAATCCACTGTTATATCTTCAGAGAACCAGTAAACAGATTCAACTTATACCTAAGTATTTATTTATTTTAAAAGAAGAGAACACACCAGAAATTGTATCCAAATCAATTGTTAAGCTAAAACATTTATAGTTAAGAAGATCTTTGTTACACCTCGCACTTTCAGAGCATGAGCACGCCACGTATTTCACCGTATTAATGGTGTATCGTAGACGTCCCATGAAGTTTTGAAAGGTACAAGCCATGGAAAGTACGTAACAATGAAGTAAATGATGAATTACGATCTCGTAAGTCGTAACCGGGAAGGACAACCTTGGAACAAAAGGACATGACCATTATCAAGTATAAATAATGATAAATATCATATATGGAAAGTTTTGAAAGATTTCGGGACCAAGCAAATCGAAGAAAATAAGTTTATTGAAAATGTGAAAAAAGTCGGCAGAATTTTGGACAGAAATTTTGGGTCAAATTTAGAGGGGTATATATCCTAGTATATCAGGAGTTTTGAAGTGAAACAAAAGCGTAAATTGAAGTTCAGGAAGTCTAGTTTCCAACACAAGAAACTGTTCATCAAAACGACATCGGAGTAGGGAGGTATGGGCGTTTTAAGACGGACTGCCAGAAGCCTACGAATCTACGCGAATTCTCTAGAAACTCACTTAAGGCCCACTAATTCGGCCCAATGGAGCCTAACCCGACCCACACACCTATAAATACCCCTCTAACTCATCATTTTTCATCAATGTTTCACCATCTCTCACCTCCACACCTCTCTAGAATTTTCCACAACATTCATCCAATATCCAAACCTCTCTAAACATATCCCAAATCCTCTAAAACATTCTTCCAACTTCTACAACATGCACATATATTCCTATAAGTCTATATGACAATTTTGGTCATTTTTATTTCATTTTTAACATAGCCCCAAGTCCTAGAAACTTCTTCAAACATATTCCAACATATTTTCAAGCCTAAACCAAGGATCAAAGTGAAGATTAAAGCGGTTAAGGGTTTCCAAGTGAGGTCTACACTTGTCTCCTCTTCTTGAAGATGTTGGGTGAGTATTTTTAAGGTGGAGAAACCATGGAATTGAAGTGTTCTCGAATTTTGAGGTAAGATTTCATATTAGTTTCATGTTTATGAGTTTGTTTGGTAATTATGTTAAGATTTGAGGAGAATAAAATTGGAGGAAAAGTTCAAATATGCATTTGATGATATCTTGAGTTGTGAATTGACTTGAGTTGTAATTATTAGTATGTTTTTAGCATAATCTTGTTATGAGGGATAATAATAATGTTAAGGAATTGTTGTATACGAGTGTATAAGGGATTGTATGAAGTTGTTGTTTTGGATTGAATATGAAAAAAAAGTTTTGGAATTGAGTTGAGTATAGTTTGAATGTAACTTTTGATTATGGAATTGTTGGTGTTTATTGTGCTTTGGGAGTTGTTTTGAAGATTGAAGGGAGTAGAAGATATAGGGAAGATCTTTTAATTTTGGCGTATTCTAAAGGGGTTTAATTTGAAGGCTTAAGATAAGCATATGACGATAAGCCTAACAATAGTATGAATTCACTTGAATGTAGATTTACAAGCTTGGGAGGACAAGTGTTGAGTAGTTAAAGTTAAGGCGACCAAAAAGGTATGTTAAGGTTATCCTTTCTTTCATTTTGGCATGATCTATGAGAAGTATGAATGTGACGATACTCATAATGAATCCTCTCCTAGATGTAGGAGCTCATGTCCCTATGTTTACATTGGTATTGTTCATATCCCGAGTTTCTTGACTTATTAAGTCCCGAAGGGGCATCCATAAGTTGTACGTTTTCATAATGATGTCTAAATCCGAAGGGGGCATGCATAAGGCTTCTTTATTCATATGCATTTCATATTTGATTTTTAAGTCTTGAAGGAGACAAATGAAAAAGGGGAAGAAGCTCCCATTTTGAACTAAAAGTTACTCCGAAGGGAGTCTTTTGATGTTTTACATATGTATGACATGATTTGATGAGGAAGGGGAAAGAGCTATGGCGTTATATACGCAACCCACCTGATGTCTGGTATATGATGATTGACATGCCCGAAGGGGCTGCCCGATGGGGACATTATGATATGCTGCCCGACGGGGCAAAGCTTGAAGGAGAGAATGGGTAAAGGTGCATATACCTATATACATATTTTCAAAAGTACAATATGCATATTCATGGTCCTTAGCGACAGTCATAGGTACTGGTTGACTCCTACATTCTTCTTATCCTTTGAATCTTGATATGTTGTTTCATTTCTGCCTTACATACTCGGTACATTATTCGTACTGACGTCCCTTTGCCTGGGGGCACTATGTTTCATGCCACACAGATGTAGACAGACGAGTAGAGGACACTCGCTATAGGATGTTCCTGGGCTATCAGCTGGTTTGGTGAACTCCATTTCTATTCAGAGTGTTGCCGAGTCGGAGTACATATGTATATATATGTGTCATATGCATTATGGATACGTCGGGGCCCTGTTCTGACCTATGTTATGGTATCTTGGTTCATGTTAGAAACTTTGCAGACAGTGTCCTGTGGATAGTGCGTCGAGATGTCGACAGTTGTGTAAGGCAGCCACAAAGGTCGATGTGTTCATATGCATTGACTCAAAGATTTTATTGTGACTCAAGGTTTTCTTTGACTAAATGATAAGGGAGAAGTCCCTGACATGATGAAAGAGTTCTATTAAAAAGTTTTCATGTTTGACTTGACGGAAGCATCATTTCATAATTTAAAGGTTCATAAAAAGGTGTGACTTATGAATAGAATGGTAGTATGACACTCAGCCGAGTAGGGTTTGGGGTGTCAGTCTCGGCCCTCCGGTTTGGGTCGTGACATGATAAAAGACATTGCTTTACAAGAGAGGGTAGTTCACCGGCTAATTAGTAAAAGGTATGTGATTTCTAATTATGCACACAAGCACACATTACAAGTAACCTATTCATGTTTATCTAAACCAACTTATAAACTGCCTCATTTCCTTTTAACAACACCTAGGAGTTAAGTAGAGGAAAATGAGTTGAACTTCACTACATTGGTCCTACTTAGTATTATAGTTAACAAACTAACATGATTTCGAGAAGGAAGGAAAAGAAAAGAATGAAATCTTTAAGGTACTTCAACCACACCTTTTCACAGTAGACATGGAACATTTGAATCACATGAACAAAACAAATCAATAGGAAGTCCAACCAGCCCACTTTCTAATGAGTTTTAACATAACATTCACATTAGTTCTACTGCGTTTGCCTCAAGTAAACCCATAAGTTAAGCACATAATCAAATAGGGAAAACCTTAGCACTAAGAACCACCATTAGCAAGCATCAAACCACAAGCAATTTAGCTAGTGTACATACACTTAGACTAGGCAAAATTCTAAATAACAAATAAAATGAATTAAGAGTTACCATTTGTGTGCGCAGCTAAGAAAAGAATGAATTTGGGAGCTTTGTGCTTCCAACCTCAATAACTCAGCCACGTGAAAAATAAAATGAAGCAGGAAAATATTTTAGAATTGAGAAAACCCTAACTATTTTATTCAAGGTAAATACTTTACTAAGAAGCTTTGAAAAATCGAAATTTTCCAACTTCTTCAACTTTCGAATTTTTCTGCTATTTTTTCTATCTCCTATTTTTCTCCTTCTTTTTTTTTCCGACCCCGATTTTTGTGAGAGTGGGGTTCTATAACCCAAAAACTCAACCAAGACTAACAATGAACGATGTGGGATAAACCCTCTTCCGAAACCAAATACTCAGTAAACAAAAATCAACGTCCTAGATCTAAAGAGGTAGCAATACATGCGGTCAGATCTGACCCTTCTTGGGTCGATCTGTACCAACAACCATGAACCAATAGGAAAATGCGAGAAATAATAAACAAACTAACTTAAAAGCGAAAGAAAATCATGAGTTTTGACTGAAAAATCTGAAAAATAGGTAAAACAAGGATTCATTGCCATATTCGAGTAAAAAGAACATGAAATCGGGTGAAACATTTAATGCTTTCACCGTAATAAGCATGTAACAGTTGTATTCATCAGTTAGGCTCTGCGATCTTACCATTATTGGCGGAGAGAGACGATGAGAAATCAAAGGCGGCGCTAGGGTTTCACTAAAATGGAAGAGAGAGAGACGGGAAAAGGCAGGGGGTGGGGGGTATGCCTCTCTTATCATTTTAAACGAATTGGGCCGGGTCTCATCCTGGTTTTGGGCTCGGACTCGGTCAAAAACGAATATATTGAAAAGGCCCTCATGCGTTTATGTATACACCAAGTATGTGTGTGTATATATATATATATATATATATATATATATATATATATATATATATATATATATATATATATATATATTGGTGTATACATATGTATATACGGTACATCTAAAAAGATAAATAATTAAATAAAGATCAAAATTGATGAAATTTTAATTAGGGAAAGTCATGACATAATCATTTTATCAAAATAATTTAAAAATCGGCCAAATTATTAATGGGACTTAAATTACGAACACGGCCTTAATTAATTCTAATCTGACATGATCATTTCAGTTATGGCCTTTTGGCCTAATTAGCAAATTTTGAAATTAAATTAAACTGGTTATTTCAAATAAAACTATTAAGAAGCTAATTTTACCAAAATGGCCCCAGTCATGAACTAATTATTTTAAGTGGCCATGGCAAACTATTTATATAAAAAGGATCAATTTGCAATAATTATCATTTAATTAATTAATTAGCCTAATTAAAACATTTATGGGCAATTGTGCTTTTTTTTTTTTTTGACAATTCATGCAATATATAAAAATTAGAGATTTAAAGGATTAGATGGTTAATCACTCAAATTATTTAAATTACTCAAACTTTCAAAGATTAAAAAGAGTAAAGTATTTTGATTTCTTGACAATTTTAAACAATTAAATAAAAGACCCTTTTTCTCTCTCTCATTCTTTTTAATTAAATTTGACAAACATTTCATAAAATATCATGAAATTACCCATTAATTTCTAAATAAATTTATGATGCCATGAAAACCCTTTTTATCAATTTAAGGGAGTGAAATATTGACTTGGGCGATTTATAAAAATCATTTAAATCTTTCAAGATTCCCAACTCATTTTATTTATTATCCGAGGACTCTGAATGATTGAAATAAATTACGGGAAGTCAAAAATTAGGTGTCAACAATATGTTTTTTTAAAAAAAGAATTTATTAAAAAGTTTATTGTGGAAACTATGAAGTATTTACTCCCTTCATTCCAAAATAATTGGTATCTTTCATTTCTTGTGAGTCAATTTGACAAATATTCCGAGCTAAATTAGATTTGATTAATTCAATATATAAAGATTAAAAGTTAGATATTCAAAAATATCCGAAAAGTACAATATGATGAAAAAATATATTTTAAAAATGTTGGTCATAACGCATCGTCACGACCCAAGCCGATAAGCCGCGACGAGTGCCTGACCACTACTGACCAAGCACCCCTAGACTCGTACTTGCATCTTACTGAGTAACCTGGTGGCCCATATATAACTTATGACCGAGCTATACCGTCTTCTGTAAAATTATTACCATACTCTCAGCATCGAAAACTCATAATCCATGCATAGATATATATATATATATATATATATATATATATATATATATATATATATATATATATATATATATATATATAAACGTATGTGCTAAGGACAACAGTGCAGGTCGACTTGGCCGCTACATATGCTGTACAACAAAATAAGAGCTGACAAAGTTACACAACATCCTACTATAAGCTACTGTCTACAGACCTCTATGGAATACGAACTATAGAAAAGACAAGACAAGGCCCCGTCATACCCATATGTGCACATATCAAAATAGCATACCAAGAAGGTCCGGCCTCAATCAAATAGGGCGCAACGGCGGGCCGAGGGGAAGACCTGCGGGCCGGATCGTACGGTCGACTACACGAACTGCGGGCATGAACGCAGCGTCCACAAGAAAGTACGTCAGTACGAATAATATACTGAGTATGTAAGGCATGAATAACAATATAATAAGAAATATGAAACATAACATGAGATACAGATAACCTGTACATCTGATTGCCTCGTAAGGCGGATATCATGTATGCTTAGCTTTCTTTTAAAAAAACATTTCTCATACATATATAACATAATCATTAGCCCGCGTCCGCGGTAACCATCTCACGCCATCCACTAGTGGTGTCTGCCCGGCCAAATAGGCATGGTGTTATCATTATCCACAAGCAGCCCACCGAAGTGGTGTCTGCCCGGCCAACTAGGCCCGATGTAATCATACATATACATAAAGCATGCATGAGAGTCCAAATAAAGGCTAAAACTCTATTGGAGTGATGTAAGGTCGGTAACCTCCGATTTATGTTATGGAGCAATCATCATCGCTATATCTCACCCCAAAGGAACAATTATCATGAGGTGAGATCAACAACAATGAGTAAAATCACAGAAATCATGAAATATACTCAATAATATCATAATAGCATCAAAACCATAAACTTTGGAATTTTTAGAAATAAGATCATCATCATCATTATCATTATCATCATAAAAACATACTCATCTTTAGTGTCATAAGAAACTCTCAGAATCATGAATCTCTAGCTTGGAATCATCATCGTAGAAAACATCTATCTTTAGTATAATAAGAATTTTGAGAATCATAAACTTCTAACTTTTTGGGAATAAGGATGTTATGGAAAGCATGTATGGATTCATAAGAAAAGAATCACGCCTTTAGAAAGAAACAGTTTAGCCTTAACATACCTGGAAGTTCACTTCTCGACTTTCCCACCTATTTCCGATCTCGCAATCTACATATAAGACCATTCATACTATGTTTAGGCCTATCGGCATATACTTATCCTAAGCCTTCAAATTATATCCCCTTAAAATCTGCCAAAATTCAGGCAGCATCTCCCCTTTTTATATCCCTAGCCCGAAATCACAATACCAACAACCAACACAACAACAACAACAACCCTAACGCCAACAACATCATCATCCATACCAAAATATTTCATAAAATATCCCACACGATGTTTATCCAATTTCTCAACCAACAAATTTGTTATACGATTATTTAATAACTTTACCTCCGAAATAAATCTAAATAACTATCAATAAGGAAAGATTCATACCTTGCTCTCGCTAGAATCGCGATATCTTTAATATCCGCCTTGAATCCAAGCCAAGATCCCTCACAATACGATATTATAATCGCAACTATACGCTGTCCAAATCTATATCCGGAGATTTCACGTAATTTGAGCTAAAATTTTATGAAAGGAAGTTGAAGGAATATTCCAGGGGGGTTGAGATGATTTTCAGGGGTGGTTTGGAGGAAATAAGGGGGTAAGCCCCCTTCTATAACATTCTAGAGTCGGTTTGCACCGACCTAGTATTTGCTCAGTGCGTTCGCGCTGAGTTAGCCCTTGGTTCCTCTGCGCGTTCGCGCCGCCTCCAGGCTCGTTCACGCAGAGTTAATCTCTGCTCTGACAGCCTATCTTAAAATGCTCATAACGTTTGATTCCGATGTCGGATTGACGCGCGGTTTTTTGCGTTGGAAACTAGACTTCCTGAACTTCAATTTAGGCTTTCACTTTACCTCAAAACTCTTCGTATACTAAAAGATATTCTTTCCCCAAGTTGGCTCATATTTTGCCGTTCAAAGTAACACTCATCTTCTTCCAAAGTCATGCTAACTCAACTTCTTCAACTCGTTTACTTAGAGAACCTTCCGGCTTTCCTTATGTACATTCCTTACTCATATACTTAATAATGCCTCACTCCTTATATTCCAAGGTTGTCTTACTTAGCCCTAGCCTGACATCCTTATATTAGAATTTGATAAGTGCTTCTCCGAAAGTACGGGGTGTAATACATATGATTTGACTCTCTAGAAACGAATTATGAAAAGTATATTGGATGGAATGTGTATAGAAAAGAAAACTTGTGAAATTATGATCGAAATTAGTGTTAAAAAAACTAGGTAATAGGAATAACTCATTTAGTTCTTTACATTACCTCTTAGTATATGTTTTTTTGGGTTAAGTACATTTGTCATTGAAATAAAAGACGCAAATTATGCTATCTCGTTTTTTTCCTTCTTATAAGAAAATTTTAGTCGTACATTTTTTCCTTCGTTCAAGTAAGTAATTACACTATCAAATACAATGCCGATAGTGCATCGACATTGTAAATTGCATGTCTTTTTACTTATTTTAAATATTGCTGCAAGTAAACTGAAGAGGTGAAATTTTATTTTGATACATAATTATCAAATTCATCAATCAAATTTTATTATTCTAACATTTTTTAATTTAAGATTTGATTTTTATATTTCTACTTCATAGATATATATTGCCTTTCTATTATACTTTTCTTACCTACGGTATCTAAAGAAATTTATATATTATCAAAAGAAAGGGAAAAAATAAAAAATAAAAAAATTAACGATTTTGCATAGTATATATACATAGTGTGTGTGTGTTGAGAGGGGGGGGGGGGATAGCATAAGTTTTTTTTAAATAAAAAACATTAACGCCGTGTATTAAAGTTTAGCTTTAGCCCATCAAATTTGTTGACCCGCTGGAGTTTCAGGTTGACGATTGGGTGTTCCTAAAAGTTTCACCTAGGAAGGGTGTTATGAGATTTGGAAAGAAAGTAAAGCTTAGTCCCAGATACATCGGGCCATACAAGATCCTGTGAATGATTGGTCAAGTGGCTTTTGAGCTTGAGTTACCACATGATTTGATTTCTGTACACCTAGTGTTTCATGTAATCATGCTGAGGAAAGGTGTGGGAGACCCATCGTTAGTTGTTGCTACTGAAACTAAAACGGTTAAGGATGGCCTAACCTATAAGGAGATCCCTGTGGCTATTCTTGATTGTCAGGTTCGCAAATTGAGGAATACGGAAGTCGCTTCAGTGATGGTTTTGTGGAGGAGCCAAAAGGTTGAAGAATCTACATGGACAGCCGAAGAGGACATAAAGTCCAGATATCCGCACTTGTTTGGGGAGAAAGCAGAGAACGCCTAAGGTAAATGTCTGACATATCCATGTCATGTCTCATGCTATAACATTCATGTCTCCATATGCTTATGTTTCATGTTCGTGTTTCCACTACTCATGTCTTGTGTTAAGATGTCTATGCTTCCATGTAACCATGTTCACTCAGTACTCATACTCCATATCATGCTCCTCACACTCATGTATTCATGTCAGTTTAGTGTTCATATACTTGTGCCTGCTTAGTATCCATATCATTTATGTGTTAGTTACCCTGTTACACCATGCTATATGTATCGTGGTGCCCTGTGAGGCTTGTGTTGATGCTTTGGGTAGCTGGAAAGTGTTTGAGAAATGTCGGGGATAGTCCTATTTACAAAGAAAACTCTGCCTAAATTTCTGTTAAATTCTATAGTTAGTCGTATTCCTAACCATGATCCATTATTCGAGGACGAATAATCCCAATGGGGAGATATCGTAACACCTCGTACCTTCAAACTGAGCCTTGTGCATGATTCAAGAGTTAGAAAATCAAGATAGGGAGTGTTAGGATTAAAATGCATTTCGGTTCGGCGATCAGCGTTTTACGCCCATTTATACGGACCGTAAAAATGGTTTACGGGGTCAGGGCGCATCGTAATGGACCCCGAGTAAATCGGTTACCGTTAACGATTTACGGTGGGTTTTATGGCCATCTAAGTTTTACGGACCGTAGATCATACCATAAAATTATTTACGGACCGTACATTTGTACCGTAAGAGAGCAAGAGAAATCGAAGTAGCTGGAAAAAATTTACGGACCATAGATATGTTTTACGGGCCGTAAAAGTGTGCCGTAAAAGGGTACCATAAAGGCTCGATGACTGAACAGTATAAATACCCATTTTTTTTCAGACTTTTATGTTATTTTTCATTATCTTCAAGCCCTAGCATGAAGTACTTCTCCTCTTATCTTTCTCCTACATCAAGGTAAGCCTATTCCAAGTAATTCTAAGTGTTTCTAACATTCATACATGGGTTCTAAGTGAAATTGCATCCTACAGACCTAGGGTTTTCAAGAAAATCCTTCTTAAGTTTCCAAGTTCAGGCTTTTGGAATTCTCCTTCAAGGTTCAGACTTTATTACAAGTTTTGGAACAATTAAGATATGTAGGGTTTCTATTGACGTGTTGGAATACCATTCTTCTTCCTCACGCCGCGTTCGTTTATGTTTTCACGAAATTCTCATCCTTATGAGTTTTAAACCCTAGTTTTATGGAAACTTAAATGTTCTTATAGTCTAAATAATGAAACTTCGTGTTTCGTTCAAGTATATCATTATGTAATCCATGAATACTCATACCTTGATTCCATGAGTTTCAAGCATGTAACACGAATAAGTATATGAACTATTACTGTTATATTCCATGAATCTCATGTCTCATGAGAACCATATTATGTATACGTGTTATGAGTTTTATTATGAATCATGTTATGAAAATCATGGGCTTAGATGCCATCTAAATTCATGTTCATATTTTGGGAGTTGTACAGACTACTAAGAAAGTTTAATACCTAAAACTACGTATGCCATCGTAGGATAAGGATCGCTCCGCCCAGTTAGGACGATTCCTTCATATTACCCATTGCGGGTTATTTTATGGATCCATTCATGTCATGTTCATGTCTCGTATCCCGGCAAGGTACGAGATGGCCTAGATGATCGGGCAGAGATCAGACGCCACGTGCTCACGTGGTGGTTACATGTCGGTTATACTAAAGCTCTTCACTTAAAATGTTTACTCATGTTATATTATATTCATTTCATATATTACTCATGTTCATGCGCAACTTACAGTTTCAGTTTCACTTCATATTATTTCATGTGTCATGTTTATTCATTCAGTTGCTTTACATACAAGTACAATTCAAAGCACTTACACCGTTTTTTCCCGGGGCCTGCATTTGACAATGCAGGCATTGATTTACAGGACGATGGATTTGCTTGCTAGGACATCACACATATCAGCTATTTGGTGAACCCCATTTCATTCGGGTGCTATCTTTATTTTTAGTAGTTATGTTATGTTAAACAGTCAGGCATGCTAGGGGGCTTGTCCTAACAATAGTTTAGTATTTCAGACTTATGTCAGAGGTTTCATAGACTAGTCAGCATGTCATGTTGGGTATTCAGTTCTGTTCAGCTTTGTGGGCTGCATTATCATGCTTTCAGACTATTATCCGCACTCATGATTAAAACAGTATTTTTTAGTAGTATTATGATATCACATGTTTTACTTTTACTTTCATATTTTGAAATCATATTCCGCATCAGTATATGTCTCATATTCATTCAGCAAGCCATGTGTTTCGCTCGGTCACATGCAGTCAGACACCGAGTGTCGTGTCGCGTTGCATCATGGTTTGGGGTGTGACACCTCTTTATCCCGACCCTAAATGTATTCTTGTCAGTAGGATGATCAAAAAAGGCAACAAGACAGTGACCCAATGCCTCATTAAGTGGGCTGATTTTCTACTTGATTATGCTTCTTGGAAACTATTGCTACTCTAAGGGCTCGTTTTCCTGCATTCACCCTTAAGGACAAGGGTATTTTCATGAGGAGGGTATTGATACACAAATTAACGCATAGAATTGCAACTGAGACTATTCTTGTAATTAGGCCATTTCGCAGGAAAGTTTGTTAGCCTGTTAGTTACAACTTTTCTTTTTGCATTTTTCTTTATTGTTTTTCGCATTTGATTGGCATGTGATCGAGCTGTGATCCAGTGCTATTTTTCTGCATTCTTTCATTGTATTGCATATAAATTAAGATCAATCAGAAACTCTCTCCTTCCTTTCTTCTCTCATTCTCTCTTATTCTTCTCTTCTTTATTTCTCTTCTTCCTTCTTTAATTTCCGTTCTCTTCACTCTATACTAGTTACCTGATAATTTTTAATACTCAAATTGGACTAACCATGTTTATTTTATTTACTGAACTGCATAATAAGGGTTTTAGAGGTCCTCGAATGTTATTCTTGTGGCAATTGGAATTTGGGGTTATTCATGGGTTTGTTAACTATATTCCTTCCCTCGAAATCAGGATCGTGCAGTAATAATACTCAAGGAATTATGGAAAAGTTGATAACCAAATCAACATTTTTAGAAATAATTTGTTTATATTGTTTATAGATTACAATTTTCACCACTGAAATATAAACGTCTCTTATATCGATATATTATTTACTTCGTTAGTATGTACAAAAACAATATTAACTTTTAAACTATTTACATTCATACTTAGTAATTGATGTATAACCAAATATGCCCCAATTTGGCCTTTTTTCGTTTTTAGTACAAGAGACTAATAAAAACGAGGAAAGCAACAAGATTCAATAGAAGAAGACACGTAGAGATGCATTCATAAAAACTTATCACGTATACGGTTAAAGTAAAACCAGCTGCGGGCTGCAGGATTTTGCAGCCGCTTCAAGCTCTGTTCCATTCACTTTCCCCCTTTAACAATACTACTACTATTCCTATTTCAATATAGTCAAAAAAGTCGATACAAGCACTCGGACAAACACCTAAACATACTAGTACTTTTTTTTCCCTTGCCCGCCAACAAGAAAGACCCTTTAAATTTAACACTATTCTTTCCCTCCATTCACTTTTTTCAAGAGGTGAAAATATATCAGATCAATAAAATGTAAACAAATCTTTTAAAAAGGGGAATTTCTTTGTTTTGGATAAAATTTAGACTCTGAAATTCTTTCCGGTAAAAGTTTGGCCAAATTGCCAATGAGAAGGAACAATATTCCATGAAGTAGAAGAGCGATGGTCACTAGCTTTGACCCTGAAAGATAGTGATTGACCAGTTAAGACTGCGTTTGATTGCCAATTTTGACCCCAATTTCGGCTCAAGGGAATCCAGTTAGTCTTTGACCCTTTTACCCACACCTTAATAATGTCTCCTGCACCCGCCACGTTGGTGATCAAAACCAAGTTGAAGTAACGGAATCCATTGATTGTGAACCTGATCCCTCCTTGCTTGCGGCATGGTATCCTGACATTTCACAAATATATGCTAAATATTTATTACTGTAAGGTAACAAAAAAAAAAGTTAAGGCACATGGGGGCTGTGGAAAATTGGAGGTACAATGAAAGATTGACTTTGAACAACACCAAAGTGAATAATTATATTGTACCATGGTCCACCTTATAAATTTCGTTTTTCATGGTATGAACACCGTCATATTTTCCTTATTCCAATTATAAGATTTTCAAGTTGCGAAAGGAGATGAACAAATGTGAAAATACAAGAAAAGTGGCCAAGGTGATGCTTTATCGTTGTGCGTTACTGTTCTGTTCCTAAGCATTCGATGTCACTGTAAGAAGTGAGGAATTAGCAGTTGTAGTAGTATATGTTTACAATGTACACATTGTATGTTACTCCCTCTAGTTCAAAGTAAGTGTCTACTTATCCTTTAACATACTCCTGAAGAAAATAATAATTCCTAAAAGAAAACAGGTACTATAAACTACCCTTAGTTAATATTTGCATATTACTATTAATTTGACACATCGGGATCTGGTCACTTAGCACTTAATAAGGGCAAATTTGGAAAAATAAAGTTAATTTCTTCTTAATTATGTAAGTGAACACTTATTTTAAATAAAAATAAAAACTCTAAGAAACACTTATTATGAACGGGAGGGAGTACATTATTAATTAGTACTTATTAAGAATTTTTCTTTGATCTGGGAACTTCATACATTAGAAAACTATTTTCAGTTATAAAACAAAAAAGTGTGGTATAATTAATTGGACTAAAGAGGATTACCGGCGATAAGTAACAGGAACAATGCCAGCACGGTACTCAGCAAGCTTGAGGAACATAGGCATGGCAAGATCAAAGTGAGAGCGAGGAGGGTTGCACCATCCACCATTGTCATTAGGCTCGGCGTAGTTTGGTGGACAGAAATTAGTGGCTGTAATTAAAATGGAAGGATTTCCAGGGAGACACCACTTCCAATTAGGATCATTTTTGCATTTCAACTCAAAGCAAGCTCCACAACTTAATCCATTGTTAAACAAAGCAGTGCTTAGTGCTGCTGTGTTCACTCCGTACCCTTGGCTGTACAAATTCCCGTAACCACATGCACCACCTACATTTACACATATAACACAAAACAAAAAACAGTTACTACTAAAATCGTGCTTCATTTTGAACAAGTAGATGGAAAATTAAGAAGTAGGGAATTTTTTCAGAAATATACAGCTCAAAATAAAATATTACCCCACGTAACCCAATATACAATATTATACAACATTAATCCTGAGGAAGTATAATACATAATGTATCAACTAGCGGCGTATCTAGCATTGTAAGTGGGGTTCAATTGAACCCTAACTTTCTACGCAGAGCATAAATTATGTGTAAAAATTATTAACATTATAATAAATAATAGATATAAACTCATAACTTTAAAAATATAATGGACTCAATACTAAAAATCTTAAGATTAAGCCCATAAAATTTAAACACGGATCCGTCTCCGGTATCAACTTCGTATAAAAGTGCATAATAACGTATGAAAGGTGCTTACAGTGGCGGATAGAGCTCCATAACTTGGGGTTCAATTGAACCCCAAACTTTCGTTGCGGGATATAAATTTATGTGTAAAAATTTATTAAAATTATAATAAATAGTAGATATGAATCCATAACTTTAGAAATATAATGGTTTGGTGCTAAAAATTTAAGATGTTGAACCCCTAAAACTTAAATTCTAGATCAGCCTTATACACAAATATAGACTAAATCGGGTAACAAACTCAAAATATGAGCTAAGTGACATAAATATTTTCTCTCGATAAACATAGAGCGTAAGTATCCCAAATAAATATGGCAAAAACGGGATTTAATTTGTACCCATAGTTCCAGAAGCATCACTGCCACCATAAAATGTAGCATGAGCATTTTGCCAAGAACCACCAGAGTAAACACCAGGGATTCTTGATTCAACAGCAAGAGAATCCAGCAATATAAGACCAAGAATAAAAGTGATGATGACACCCATTGAAGTCATAGAGTGAGAGGAATTAAGGGTGGTGTGTTATTAGTGTGAGAGGAATTGAAGTTGAAGAAAATGGGACAAAGTGAAGTAGTACTTATGGAGGCAGGGGAGAAGAGAGAGAAGAGAAAAAGGAAACGAAATAATCCTTAATTATGTCTATGTACCTACTTTGGTCCTCCTTAATCAAAGGACATATTGGCGGAAAGATAACACTACCAAAATTCAACCTCTATCTCTATTTTTGACGTAATTGCCATCAATGTCTTAGCATTTAGCAGTTATGGCTTTTTGGCCAATGTGGGAAATTCAAGAGGAGAGAATATTTTCTTTCTTTAATATGATTGGAATATAAAAGGAAAGAATAGGTCCACAGCACAATAAGGTCTCCGATGAAACAGTTATAGCCGCTTTGCTTTAATTGCAAGTTGTACCATCAATCAACAAAGATTTCCATAAATTCCTTCCGATTTTCCCGTTCCTACTTTTCCCTTTCTTTTTTATGGAGTTTGCCCTAGCATAACAACTATTCCCTTATTACCCATCCTGCCTTTTAAGATTCTTGTCAATAGTTGTAGATAACAATTCGGAAGATTCTTACAAGTAAAATAACCTTGTGACTAGTAAACCATATAATCAAATTAGTTAGTTAATGTGGATGCTCAACAAGATTGATGTTCTACACATAATCCTGGAATCTCCCTTCCTATTGATTTGTTAAAAAAAAAATATATAGTTTAAGTTTATAAATTCTGTTTTAGATAATAACAACTCAAATCTTGTGAAACATCTTGGATAAATACTTTGTGACTATTTAATATATAATTTAAGACTTAATCGAGTAAGTCCTCGTGATAAACATGCTCTACTTATTATATTACTTGTCGACCACGTATATTTGCGTAAGTGATGAACCCGATTGATATTATAGAAATTTTATTTCGTCAGATGGTATAAATTCTCTTGTTTGGAAGCATCCTGTTTTTAACCTTTCA
This sequence comes from Lycium ferocissimum, assembly GCF_029784015.1. NCBI lineage: Eukaryota > Viridiplantae > Streptophyta > Magnoliopsida > Solanales > Solanaceae > Lycium > Lycium ferocissimum. The sequence continues at coordinate 52,158,974 of NC_081344.1, forward strand.
TCGTAATAATAGTAGTTGATTAGCTGCGGAGCACTAATTTCAAATATTTTGAGAGTAAAAAAATTTACAAAAAGTAAAACAAAAATGGAAGAAATTGCCCAAAATTTTCTAGTAGTTGTTTACCACACTTTAGTTTTCTCTACTGCTTAGTGCAGTTTGCTTTTGGTTAGTGCGTTCGCCTTTTCCCAACTTAGGTGCTCGAAGTAAGAAGTGAGTGGCATTTCACGTTACTCGGTAGCAAATTTACCCGCCACATTTTTGAACTTTTGAAAAAGGAATTCGCAAAATATGCTTCTTTTCTTTGTTTTTTTCTTTAATGGAAGCCCAAAGATAGTGTTTGACAATATGGAGTGGTGGCCAGATTTCAGCCCAATTATCCGCAATTACCGGTCCACGTATTACGCCGTGCATTAGCCGTACGTTTCACACACATATCTGACTTGGGTCAAACGCCCTTTTTCTTTTTTCTTGATATGTTCAATGCTTGATCCGTAAAATTGACAAATATATTTTCATTAACGAGGGTATTTTGTCTTCGGAAAAGGGCCAAATATACTCCTGTACTATCGGAAAAGGATCAAATCTATTCCTTGTTGTACTTTGGGTCAAAAAATACCTTTGTTATACTTTGAGTCCAAATATACCTCTGCCGTTATATTTTGGCATAGATACACCCCTCATATTAACGGAGGGACACGTGTCATCATCCAATTAGCCTATTTTAAACTAATCATTAATTAATTAAATTCAACCCATGACCCGATATTCAATTAAAAGACTCATACCCGTATTCGAAAAATTCAAAGACAAAGCTTCAATGAGCTTCTTCAATGGCTGCTTCTTTCACTGAAGAAGAAGCAGTGAAATATTTCTCGGTGGAAGATGCAATTCTTAGTGGATATATTTAGGTAAAAATAAAAATAAGTTGCTCTCTGTTAAGAGTGTTACCGAGGATTTGAGTAACATTTGTTTATGGGGGTCCTTTATTGCCAATTAAAGGGAATTCGAGCACGGATATCGTTTTGATGAATTTCTTGAAAGCCAAGAAATATGGCGTGTGCGATTCGTTCAGGATGATACGTTGAGATGGAGGAGGGAGTTTAGATTCTTTGAAATTGTAGATGAGAAATTTAGTCATTAGCTTGAGAATTTGTGGTATACGGATAATGGGAAGGACAAGGAAGGAGGGATTTTGTGTTATAATGTGTTTAGGAATAGCAAGAATAAAGAATTGGAAATTTGGGGCACGCATAATCACCATCACCAAGAAGCAGCCACTGAAGAAGCTCATTGAAGCTTGTCTTGATTTTTTGGATACGGTTATGGGTCTTATAATTGGATATCAGGTCATGAGTTGAATTTTAATTAATTAATGATTAGTTTAAAATAAATTAATAGGATGATGGCACGTGTCTCTCCGTTAAAATGAGGAGTATATCTATGCCAAAATATAACAGGAGGGATATATTTGGACACAAAATATAATGACAAGGTATATTTGCACCCAAAATATAACGAGAAGTATATTTGACTCTTTTCCGATAGTACATGGGTATATTTGGCCCTTTTCTGTTTTATCTTTTTTCCACAAACATAAGTACGATACAGCCGCATTAGTGGTTGATGGTGCGACAAATGAATGACTTAGGGGTTGATTTTCATAGTATGTTTGGACGTTTGGTCTAGGTTGCTAAAGTTAAGCTTATTTTGAAGGGTGTAATTGGAGAATTGAACCACTGACCTCTAATAAAACAAGGAGCAAAAACCATTACGTAGTTTAATTGACAATAAATAAAATAAAATAAAAACTCTGGGAAAATACATATTTAGTAGTACCTTTTAATGAGGTTATTATGGATACATTTAAAAAAAAATAAAAAAAATTGTCATACAGAGTTAAGTAATTAAATGATATCATTATATTAATTTATTAATTTATTCGCCCTTTTTGACCTATGAAAAAGCCAGCACATAATTCTACCCAGTAGGCGAATCACTTAAAAGTAACTATGATACCCAAACAGTATACGAAAGAAAGTGGAGCAAAATAATATAAATGAAATATTTTCAAATTAATACAAAGCAGAACTAAATTCTACAACCCCCAAGAACTTGGTGTCACAAGTCATGATCTACTAAGAACGGAATATACAACTCTGACTATGAAAGGTACAACATATGTATGGAAGATAACAAATTAAATAAATGACTCCGGGCTACCAAAAACTAGATGACATGTAGTATCTTACATGAAAACCATCAAATTCTTTCACAAAATCAACTAGCAAGGCTTGTTTTTATTGAACCACAAGCTACTTCTCTCTTTTGTGGTAAGGTTACTAAACCCGTTTTTACATGGTACAACTATTACTATTTTTAGTATATCTTCTTGTGTAAAACTCCATTTTAAGAATCAAGATGTTCTGGAAAGCTAACTCATAGCTCTACAACTTTTATCTTTGATGCCAAAACCTAGTTTTGTTTTTATTTACTTGAAAAAGGTGATGAAGTACAGGGCATGTCTTTGCCCAGATTTACGAAGTATCTATTCCATTTCATAATTAATTCTCAAGAAAATAATAGTAAGAGTAGTACATAACCATAACACTTCCTTATAAATATTATCGCCATTTAAAATAAACAATTTTCAAATATCGTCAAATTCAAGTTTAGGAAGTGCGAAGTAAAATATGTCCTTGTTATAAAGATATGGTCAATTGAAAACGCAAATATTAGTTTAAAATTTTTGGGGTGTACATGACAGCTCAACTCTAGATCGCTGGTATGATTTCACACGAGCACCACAATGGTTCAACTCAAACCTGCACATAAAGTTGCAGCAAGTGTAACATGAGTACAAAATTAACGCATACTCAGCAAGTATCATTAACTGACCCCAATAAGGTAGTGGCAAGCGTTTTTAAATACTTACTTTCATCTAAACAGTTCATATAATCTCAATAGATAAAGGAGTTAACAGCCCAAGTAAACCAACCAAATCAGCATAGTAATCATGCAGAAGTACAACATATGATAAAAAATGCACAAATAACAGTCAATGGATTGATGATGCAACACCGACACTATTAAACCACAAATAAGTGTTCAAGTCAACCAAATCAACATAGTAATTATGCACAGGTACAACATATAAAGTAATATGCACAAATAACAATCAATGGATCAACGATGCGACACTAACTCTATATTAGAACACAACACAATACAATATTTTCAACACAACCTGCGCGCACACTGCCATCCTAGGGGCGTCCAGGAGCAGTCATCCATGGGAACAACCGCGTTGTCCACACGGTGCACAAATGATCTCCTCGTGCATATCATTATACGATACGAATTATCTCAATGTATATATCAAATACTCAGCACGAAAGTTCACAACTTGTGTTACACCTCGTAGTTGTATATTGAGATTCGTTGTATGTTAGTTGTCCTAGTCTTTGAAAGTGGGACTAATGTCGAGGTGATACGAGGCTAGATATGTTCATGTTATATATATGAGGGTTTAAGTTCATGATTAGTAAGTAATGGAAGGATTAGAGGATTAACGAATCGAAGAAAACAAGTTCATTGGAAAAGGGCATTTTGATGGTGCCATTTGATGGACCATCAAATGGTAGCCCCTCCACCGTATAATGGTTACAGCGAGGTCATTTTGGGTGGTCCATTTGATGGATCAATTTGACAGGGGCGTCAAATACATGGCCGTCAAAGGGGCCGTAGAATTTATGTCAACGACCGACCTTTTGATGTTTTAAATTTGTTCCAGGGTTCATTTTTCACTATCCCTACCTCAAACTTCGTCCAAATACTCTCGAAACTGTCACGACCCAACCGGAGGGCCATGACGGGCACCCGGTGCTAACCCACCCAGGCACCCCTCATCGTACATTCACATTTTTCATCTAGGTGAGCCACATAGCTTAATCATAATTTCTATCCATCATTCATGCTAATCTCGTTAGGTGATAATACATTCATAACATCATTAACAACTAAGCCCATATCAGTGTACATAAGCCGACGAGGCTATCAAAAAGATATACAAAATATAAGCCGACAAGGCTAAGGACATCTAATCATACACAACTGTCTACGAGCCTCTAAGGAGAGTATTGTCACGACCCAACCCCGTAGGCCGTGACTAGTGCCCGAGTTGGGCACCCAAACACATTCATAAATCCGAGTCGCAAACAGATGGCTTATACGGACATAAATATCAAACGCTGTCTCAAACAAATCTCAAACACAACCGAATATATATCAAAAGCCGGCAAGGCTATCAAATGGCGCATCGGCCCAAAACATATACAAATGCAAGCCGACGAGGCTGCCACGGCGAATGGAATCGCCCAGAACATATATCATACAAACACAACTGTACAGAATGGGCATAACCCACATACATGTCCACAGACCTCTAAACAGACAAACAGAATCATATGACGGGACAGGGCCCCGCCGTACCCCTGAATAAGTACATACAAATGCAACGAACGAATATATACCAAAATATGGGCTCCGGAGAAAAAGGAGCACTCCAACAGCAGATAAAGGTGTCCTAAACTGGTGGATCACCAAACTGTGCGTCTGTACACCGGGCATGAAACCCCCCGAAGAGGGGGTCGATACGAAATATGTACCGAGTATGCAAAAAAAATGTAGTATACAAACCGAGTCATAATCGAAATAGAGGTACGGTAAAAATAAATGCATTTCCAAAATATCACAATGTTACTTTAAAAATACGAATCATGCATAGTAGCATAGAAAATATGGTCGCCGCCTGTCGATGGCGCTCATAACACAAAGATAACACGAAAGTTTCTAAATCTCCGTATCCCCGTCACATATCATACACGCATAACGCCATACACAAGATAACACCAAATATAGCGGAACCCGGCCCTCGGCGAGGGCTTCGCGAACCAAAATCAAAGATAACACCGGAGTATAACAAAGTGCGCACGACAACGAACCGGCCCGGGACTCGGCGAAAGATATAACAGAATGCACGAGCGGAGTCGTGAGGAATTATATGCATAAAATCATTGTCATAAATCCAAAAGATAAGTAAAATAGTCATATGTGAAATCGGAATAATAATTACCACATTCTCTTTCAAAGGTTATCGAAATTACATAAAGGAACGTCGCGGGACCCACGGACGAGTGTAGACCCGAGCTGGGCCCGTCTATGGAAAACATACTCATCCTACATCATACAACCTTCTACGAAAATCTCAAAGCAATCCGAGCTTTTCCTGAAAGTTATGGGCGTTTGTAGTTTTGAATCGTTAAAGAATAAACTCTTTAAAAACCAAACTTTCATGCAACCTTTACAAATCAATAATTCCAAGGA